>NW_015164689.1:432291-465972 GCF_001447785.1 Gekko japonicus
GCGAGCGAGCTGAGCCTGAGGCGTGCTAGGCAGTGGCCGTGACTGGGGCGTGGAGAGCGATGCTGCTGCTCAAGGGGTCAGCAGTGTGCGAAGCGGAGCCGGGAGCGGAGCGATGAGCAGTTGCCGGAGAGCTGGGATGCGAAGTTGCGCGGTTCCCGGAGAGGTCTCGGCGTCAGGCTCGGTGCGGTACTCGTGTTGGACGGCCGCGACTGGGGCGTGGAGAGCGATGCTGCTGCTCGAGGGGTCAGCAGTGTGCAAGCGGAGCCGGGAGCGGAGCGATGAGCAGTTGCCGGAGAGCTGGGATGCGAAGTTGCGCGGTTCCCGGAGAGGCTTCGGCGTCAGGCTCGGTGCGGTACTCGTGTTGGCGTCCGGGTCTTGTTGATGGGGTCGTAGATCCCACCTTCGTCGCCAGTGAAAAGTACTCAGAACGTGGAGTGATTCAGCAAGAGTGATTCAGCAAGAGTACTTTATTAGATCAGGAACAAGACAAAGGAAACCCGCTCACAGGCCGGTTTATATGCGTTCAGAAAGCCCGCCACCAAAGTACACCTAAACACACCCCCTACTCCCGATAGGCTATTTACAATAACCGGGCGACCATTGGTCTCCTGGCTGGGAAGCTAGCCCTTTGATTGGGCCGGCTAGGATCCTTCGGATCCTTTGTCTATCGACTGAAGCTACAGATGAATTGTGCCTGGCCAGCCCGGGCAAGTCCGGGCATGTCAGGCTGATGCCTTACACGTGGAAAGGCAGCAGTACATTACAGCAGCAAATCTAAAAAGCCAGATACCTTTAAAAATATGTTGACAATGCCAGCATAAAACAGCTGTGGGGCCATTTCATGCTGACAAGTTATGTAGAACTGTTTTGGTAAAAACAGACATGCTGTCCTGATCCACACATTCCTCTCTCTTAGTGGGGAACATGGAGACAAACAAGCCCCAAAGTTGCCTTTGGACACTCTGTGAATGACTAATGCAGGTTTTGTTCTGAGTCCTTTCTCAAACAGCCTCTCCACTGTCTCTCCAGCAGTAGCAATAGAAACCCTGGTAATACTGTAGCACAGGGGGTCCGAATTTTCCAGGCATCTGTCTTTTTGCTGGCGTTACAACAGTCTGGACCTGTGCAAGTGTCTCCATACCAAATCCTCTGCTTTATGTTCTAGAGGCTCAAGGTTCTACTGCCACAACAGTGGCCGTAGCCGCATCTGGTATTGCTGGAGCAGTCTGTCTCATCACTGTCGTTGCGAGGCTACACAGAAGGTATGTTTGAATTAACTGGCAGAAAGGTCTTCGCTCTTACTTCCTTTCACATCTCCTGCTTCTGTGGCTTTCCCTTGGAAATAAATGGATTTTTTAACCCCAGCTTTTGCACTTCCAGGCCCAGCACTCTTGGGTTTCATGCAAAGGCTTCATGCTTATTTTTTCTCCTTGTGACGAAATTCAGAGGCACGAGAAAAGGAAGTACAGATCACCCAGAATTCTGTCAACACCTTCCTTAGAATGGTCCAAAACTGTGTCCAGGTGCGAAGGAAGTAACACTGCTGCCGGCTATGAACTTCTGTCCAATCAATCTGTTCACAATCACATTGATCTCAGTGAAGGTTACTTTTGGTTAGTGTGTTCAGCCATTTTAGCCTTTAGATATTTAAAATCTTTGGGGAGGGGCTCTCCTTCGTGTAGCATCCAGCCACTAACTGACTGACGTTTTATAGTCCGCAAGCCTATGCCCACTTACTTTGAAGTAAGTCCACTTGAGTTTTCAGGGACTTATTTATGAGTAAACATACATAAACAATACTGACTATGGAAACTGTGATCTTTAGAAGACTGAAGAGAGAAATCAGAGCAACATGGTGAGCAGTATAGATATCTGTTTTCTGTAAATATAAACAGCTGCTCTTTAAATATATAAAGTGTATTTAAGGTGTATGTAATCCAGAATCCCATTTCCAAATGTTTCCTCTAACACTATTATTTAAGCAGGTTTAGAATGTTGGAGGATGTTACAGGGCTACGTGTGTGACTGCTTGTCCCCAAACATAGCTTTCTCTGCACCGTTACAGTGCACTCCTAGGCCTATCTACTCAAGAAGAAAGGCGCATTTTGTTCAGTAGTGATTACTGCCAGGTAAATGTGCACAGGACAACCTATTAGCTGACCCGCTCCTCCTGCTTCTGCTGTTGCACACATCATTCTTTGCTCCCGTCTGCTCTTACTTTCTACTGCTGTCTGCAATGCTTCCGCAGCCTCCTTCTCATTTTAACACAAAATACCGAGTGCCACATTTATAAAATAGATATAGCCCAAGGCAGGAGATGCCTGGCTGCATTTGGGCCTCCCTGGTTGAATCTGCCAGATGGGACTTCAACCCTGAACCCCAAGGTCTGGCCCTGATGTTGCCTCTGCTCAGCACCTTCCATGGCCGCAGTCAGCCAACAGAAGCTGGTGCGGTCTGGCCGCACCTCTAATTTATCCAGTAGTATTTGTTCCGGAGAGTTTTATCTGAATACACCACCCTTATCCCGCCTCACCATACACTCACCTCATGGTTGACCATTCAGACTACTACTGCAGTAACCATGGAGCAGATGCTCAGGCAGCATCTTTGTTTTAATTTCCCTGTCACGCACACAAAGTGCTTCTTCTCCGTCGGGCAGTGATTCTCAACCCAGGCGCAAATATGCACTTATGCACACATCACTGAATTTTTTAAAAATGGCAGCCACAGAGCAGAAGCTTCAGACTTTCCAAACAGCTTGAGCACGCAATGGAGCGATCAGACATCCAGATACATATGGTGAACCTTGTAGGTTCAATAAATACTGGACTTTATGTAGTGTCGGGAAAGTCAGAGGTGAGCACGGGGGAATGACAACTGTAGGACAGGCTACAGATGTTGCTGTCTGAACAAGCAATTTAAATCCGTTGGTGAGAAGCAACGGACCAAAGTGCTCGTCTGACCACACCCCATGTGTTCCTTAGCATGAGTACTTTATACCTAAAAAGGGAAGAGTTTATATTCATAAGCCTTTTGAAGGGGACATCAGAAAGATCTGTTTGGTCTCTGGACTCAGAGAACTATAAAGTATGTTGGTTCTATTTCAGATACAATGGACTCTTTTTGCTCCACAGTAGTGTGCTGTGCATGGAAGAAATGTTATGGACTATAGCCATTCATTCTTTCATTAAAGCTGCATGACATAATGCGACCAAAGATCATGGCTTAATGTCAAAAAATTCTTTGCTTTTGCACAAATCCTTTTGACATCTGTTTATTGCCTTTTTATCAAATGCTTCCTTTAACAGATAATACTGAGCTAGAAGGACCAATGGTCTGAATGTATAAGGCAGCTTCATATTCCATGTATGTCGTAAAGAACTTTAACCATATGAAATGCTTTACAATCCTAGGTAAAGGTAAAGGTTTCCTTGCTTGAAAGCAAGTCGAGTCCGACTCTAGGGTTGCGGTGCTCATCTCCGTTTCAAAGTCAAAGAGCCAACGCTGTCCGAAGACATTTCCGTGGTCATGTGGCCGGCATGACTAAACACCAAGGCGCAGGGAATGCTGTTACCTTCCCACCGAAGTGGTACCTATTTATCTACTTGCAATTTCTTGCTTTCGAACTGCTAGGTTGGCAGGAGCTGGAACTAGAGACGGGAGCTCACTCCGTCATGCGGCACCCGGGTCTCGAACTGCTGAACTACCGACCTTCCACAGCCTGCAGTTCAGCGTCTTAACCACTTGAGCCACCGCAGCTCCTTTTTACAATCCTACAAAGTTGTAAATTACATTGAGATCAATGGGACTTCTACATAGGATTAAATATGTGCAATGGCTGGAATAAATTGTATTAATCTTTAGTGGGCCCACTGGACTTGTATTTAATTTTGCTGCAACAGACTATTGTGGCTACTCTTCTAGAACTATTAGACACAGGATTGCAATGTTAGGCTTATTTGTCTCTATGACAATCCTGCGAAGTAGCGCATTATTATGCTCATAGATTCAGGTGGGGTAGCCATGTTGCTCTGAAGCAGCAGAACAAAGATTGAGTCCAGTGGCACCTTTAAGACCAACAGAGTTTCATTCAAGGTATAAGTGTTATGTGCTCACGAAAGCTTATACCTTGAATAAAACCTTGTTGATGTTAAAGGTGCCACTGGACTCAAACTTTATTATGCTCACATTACCTAGGAGAACTGATTGTCCAGTTCTCACTCTCTTTCTCTCTCACACACGCACAATAAGACACACAAAAGAAAACCAGCCTAGACCAGCTGCCATGCATGGCAGGCCTGTCACAGCACTACTATGCCTTGACCTCAGCATGGGATACTGAGTTCTACGTGTGGGTATCAGATTTCACATAAAAACTTTCTCTCTAGACCAGCGTTTCTTTAGATCAGCGGGTAGTTTTTACAGTCATCTTTCCCCTGAACAAATGCATTTCACAGCAAATTGCTGCAATCTGCCTCAGATGTACAAGTGAGCCAGCAACTGAACTGATGCATCCCTACTTTTCCAACTTCCAGCATCCATCCTACTTAAGCAGCCATCCCCACTGTGCCCCTTCAGGATGTATGACTTTGCAATTTGTTTCCTAGGTGCTTCCGGAGCAAGAAGAAAGCATCCATTTCCAGCTGTCCTCAGGGCTGCTCCAGGGAAGCCCAGAAGCCTGACACAAATTAACTTGAACTCCATTGTCCTTCAGCCCGGGCATCTCAGGAAACCTAGCCACAGTGGCTTCCCATGTAAACGTAAATGATTTATTGATGTAGCCTTAGCCCACAACATCTCAACAAACTCACAATATACAATAAATTCAGAACAGGGTTAAAACAATTAAAACAATCCATCATGGCAAAATAAATTTTACAAATTTACAATATACATGTATAAGGTTAATAAGGCATATATGCAAAGCCCTAAAATATAAAACCTATAATTTAGCTAAGATTCTAATAGATGTACCCAAGGTTAATTTCTTTCTTATGCTTATTGAGAGAAAAATAAAAATAGCCACCTTATGAGTAACCTCTGGGATAACATCAGATAGTAAAATGTTTAAACATTCCTCCACCGAGCCGGATAAATGAATAAGAAATGGGTACAACAGTTTCTTGCAAATGGAAATGAAGGACAGTATAGCATATAGTGGATATTGTCTTCCACCTGATTTAGGCTTCAGGAGCAGGTGCGCTGATCCACAGGTAATTTATGGAATCTACCCTGAAGAAATTTTGAATGGATTCTGAGAGAATATTTTCTCATTCCACCCCCAGATTTCCACCCCGTATAAAAGCTGAGCAATAACCTTGCCCCGGAAGACCTTTAAAGCCGGTGGAATTAATTGAATGCCTTTAGAGTAGAAAAATTTTAAAATAGCTCCCATGGTGTGTCGCACAGTTAGTAAAGTAGCATCAAGATTGGCCTGCCAAGATCGGGATGCCTGAAAGGTTATGCCTAAATATTTAAAAGAAGGGCCTAAATATGCCTAAATATTTAAAAGAAGCGTCCCGCGTTCTTTACCAATGGAACTTCACAAATTTAAAATCCTGTCATGTTGGTACTTAACTCCTAAAAGGCTATCCCATATGTCCTCCAAATCTTCACCAAAATGCTGGAAAGGTTGTGACCAGGACAGAAATTTTGCCCACTGTTGGTGGAGCTGTGCGGCAATAAAGGAGTTCTGGGAAGTGGTTTTGAAATACATCAAATGTATTCTGGATATTGAGGTACCTTTGAAACCAGAACATCTGTTTTTAGGACTATGGCCTCAACATATAGGTCACCATCACCACAAAGATACATTAGAAACGATGCTATACACGGCGAGACTTTCGATAGCCTCATATTGGAAGGATCCCGCCCCACCCACTATTCAAGTTCGGTTTCGGAAGCTCTGGGATCAATTTATCATGGAGAGCATCACTGACAAACACAACAGCAACGCTAGAACCCCCTTGGTATCAAATTTTAACACAAAATGGTTCCCAATAATAGAATTTCTGTCAGCAGAAGAGTTTATATCATCAGCCTGGACAAATTATGTTCAATGGTTATGATCCAAACTTACTTTCCTTTTGTAAGTCAACTGGTTACACTTTAACCATCTTAACTTGTCTTATGACATAATACTGGTATACAATTCTGATTTTGTTGTTATATTTTATTAAGTATATTACAAACACTTTGTAGTATTTTACTATTTAGCTCACATGATTTGTACTGAAAATGTATATTCAATTGTTAAAATTGTTTGTTCTGTATTTCACTGATTAAAAATGTTAATTAAAAAAAAAGAAAGCCGAAGAAAGATCTACGAAAGCAAGATAGAGGTGACTTCTGTTGTTGTTGGAATATTTTTGAATCAAAGCCTTCAGGGTCAGACAGTGATCAATGGTGCTGTGGCCTTTACGGAAGCCAGCCTGTTCAGGGTGGAAAAGATTTTTTTAAGTCCTATAGTTGTTGGGAGTTAAGAAGGGTTTTAATTTTATTATCTAAACTGGCATTCCAAGTCACACAGTGTTTACCCTGCTTTGGGCCTACAACAGTATGACGTGAGTTAAGTGGTGAATTTGAGAGAGCAGAAAGAGATATAACTTGAGGCATATAATCACTTTCTGGTTTGTTATGATCATATGCCTCAAGTTATAATGAAGAGGAAAGCAAGGTATGATCAATGGCACAAGCACTGTAGGAACTTAAAAAGGTATAATACCCTTTAAAGGTAAAGGTAAAGATTCCCTTGCTCGAAAGCCAGTCGAATCCAACTCTAGGGTTGCAGTGCTCATCTCCGTTTCAAAGCCGAAGAGCCAGCAGTGTCCGATGACATTTCCGTGGTCATGTGGCCAGCATGACTAAACACCAAGGCGCACGGAACGCTGTGACCTTCCCACCAAAGTGGTACCTATTTATCTACTTGCAATTTCTTGCTTTCGAACTGCTAGGTTGGCAGAAGCTGGAACTAGAGACGGGAGCTCCCTCCGTCATGCAGCACCCGGGTCTCGAACTGCTGAACTACTGACCTTCCACAGCCTGCAGTTCAGCGTCTTAACCATTTGAGCCACCGCAGCTCTCTATATATACCCTTTAGAGCTATTGTATTCTGAACCATGAAGGCTATACAACCCAAATCTACAAGCCAGATTTAAAAGGACAACACTTTTGTTCAAGGTTACATCTAAAGAGGACTGTGGGAGATACCAGTGGTCCCCTATATAAATTGGTTCCCTCTTTTTTTTTAAGTACCCATAAGGTACACTTTTATTATTTTTCATATTATATACCAACAAACAAACATACTATATAACAAACATCCACTTACCTCTTGATAAAGCTATTAATATCTTGACCTATTCTGGCATTAAAATCACCAGTAAGGAGAGTATCAACATTTGGGTAGAACTCCTCAGCTTTTGCCAACACACTCTGGAGAGAATCCCAAGTTTGGTATAAGTGCTGAAGCCGCTTGATCAGCCGGGTCTCGTTCTTCTGCCCTGGGGTCCTCAGGGGCTTCTCGGTCGTCTACCGTTCTGGCGTTTGTTCCGCAGGGCTGCCTACCCGCTCAAGTATCCCACCTTTGTCGCCAATTGTAGAATACGAGACTCGAGGCAGCAGGTGAATAGTGATAACAGCTTTATTCAACAATAGTCAGAAGAACAGAACGAGACAAAACAACAGAGCAACAGGCTCCTTTTTAAACAGTCCGGGCTTGGCAAGCCATGCCCCCATGTCAGATAACATCCAATCAGATATTGTAAATAAAGACCAATCAGTTTGCTTCCCTCCAGAACTCCCCTGGTTCTGATAGGTTGGTTTTCAATACCTTACATCAGAATCAAGCTCTAGATACATTCATTCCATTCCATACATAACACTGACCTAGAGTTAGAGTCAGGAAAAAAGTCTTTAAAAGCCATTGTTCCAATGACCAGTGTTTAGTAACCCACCCACCCCCACAGTTGCCCAAACTGAGTTCTAAAGTAATTCTGACACAATGTTTAACATTTGATCTATATTTATTGTGATTCTTTTACAAGATTGTGTGTGCCAGTACCTGGTAGAATATGTTCAAGATGTATAGCATTCAAAGTCTGGAGGCTGCTCAGCCTAAACACTGACTGGAATGTTGAACCTCGGCTTCTCCACAACATCCAGCACATGAACCACTCCGCACACTGTTCCAGATCTGTGTATTTCCGTTACACACTGCTGGGATACTAGAAACCCAACCCCTTCTGACTTTTCAACGTGGAGAAGGGATTGATAGAGAGGCTCTTCTGAGCCCAGCAGGAGTCATTTCCTGCAGGAGCGCACAGGAGTGGAGCGCTGGCTGTAAAGAGCCCAGGGGGCGGGCACATGCAACAAGCCCCACCCCCTGCTCCCAGCAGCCCTCAGTCAGAGCAAGAAGCAGCCAGTTAAGTTGCAGAGCCCCCCCCCCCAAAAAACAGTCCAGTGGCACCTTTAAGACCGAGTTTTATTCAGGTACAAGCTCTCCCTCCTCTGCAAGGACAGATCTGCATGTCCCCCCCCCCCAATAGCTAGCAATCCAAAACAGTCCAGTGGAGCCTGAGCGGTGGGTGTTGCCTTCTGACACACTTCCAGTCATGTCAGGGGGTGTGGCACATGCAAATAAGATATGCTAATGAGTTATACTAATGAGCTCCTGCACCCCTTTTTCTACGAAATGACCCCTGGAGCCCAGTAACATTTTGAGCTTCCCAAAGTGGGAGGTGTCTTTCTTCTCCTTAAGGCAGGCCTACAGCAAGCACTCCAGTGGGGCCAGTCTCAAGCCTCATCACCTATCTGAGCAGCACTCTCTTTCCCACTGCTTCTAGCTCCCAACTGATCCCTGGGGTAAATCTCCTCTGACCCAGAAGGAGTCTGCTTCCCAAAGCAAGGCTTCCTGAATTGTCCTGGAGCCCTGCAAGAAGACAAGGGTGCTGCCAAAGCTAGCCATGGATCTTGCGTACTGAGATAGACCTCAACCCCGTTGCCTAGACTCCAGCAGATGTTACTGGCTGCTGCTCAATCTGAACCTGCAGTTTCTCAGCTCAGAGCCCATTTGGTGTAGTGGTTAAGAGTCGCGGACTCTAATCTGGGATAACTGGGTTTGATTCCCCACTCCTCCACATGCAGCTGCTGGGTGGCCTTGGGTCAGTCAAAGTTCTCTTGAGAGCTGTTCTCACTCAGCCCCACCTACCTCACAGGGTGTCTGTTGTGGGGAGAGGAAGGAGATTGTAGGCCACTCTGAGACTGAATGAAGGGCAGGGTATAAATCCAATCTCTTCTTCTTCTTAAGAAGATGGCAGCCACTGAGCTGGTATGCCCACGGCTGTCTGGCCTGCCAAGCCTTTTATTGTCAAAATGAGTTCCCAGCTGCTTCCTTACCTCCTCAGAGTATCAACTGGGAAGTTTAAAGGATAAGCATGTATGTGAGGCCATACTGGGATGGAAAAGAAACGGGATGAATCATTTTGAGCAGGAAAAGTTGGAGAAGATTTTAAATCAAACTGTTTTCAAAAACTTCCTTTTGGGGGGAGGGGAGAAAGAGAACATCCTACTTTTACACTCATAGGCGGCATCAAGTCAGAACTGACTGATGGTGATCCCAGCAAGGGGCTTTCAAGGCAAGTGGTTGAGCAGAGGTGGTTTGCCATTGCCTTCCCCCCAGCACTGCCTTTACCCCCCAGCATTGGCGGCCATTCCTGACACTTTGTCAGGGTCCTTAGCCAGGTTACTGAACACAGGGCTTCATGAGACGGTAACTGTTTATTGGTACATCCAGTACTAGAGACACGTGTACAGCTTGTGTCAGGAATGGCTGCCAATACTAGGGCCTCTGACTTATACTAGAATCAAACATCCCCCCAGTAAGCATGAGCCAATGGCTACATCTCGCGCGGGCAGGCAAAGGAAAAGCCGTTAACTTTCCCAGCCGAGTAAAACTGCAGCTGGAGCATCTACAAGGTCAAGTATAAGATAGCAAACAGTCGGTGAGCCAGGGAGAGCTGAGACAGAAAACGGGAGGGCACCCCTCCACATTCCAGACCTATGACAGGGCTACCTGACACAGAGTCTTCCTTCCAAGTCCCAACCCCACTTAAGCGTCTGCGATCTGACTATACCGTGACTCCTTCCCTAACTTCCCCTTTGCCCCTTCAGTTTCTCTTACCCTGAACTAAGCAAGGCAGAAAGATCTCTTTTGCTTGTCAGCCCTGGACACACATGCCTTTGATTTCACGGCTGGAGTTCAGCACAGCTTCTGTCAGTGGTTAATTACTGTTTAATCAAATCAAGCCCCAGCTGAGAGATAATCCTGACACCGCCACCCCTGCAGAACCAAGTGCACGGTGGACTTGAGTTCATTCTTGGCACACTCCAGCCTGACAGGAAGCTAAATTTCTTCCTCTGCTGAAATTTAAGAACTAATCCTTGCATGGAAGAAAAATAAACCACAAAAAATTTTGCTTTGAAAATGTGCCATTTATTTTACAGCTGGAATACATGCAGGCTTGAAAAGGAATACAACAGCCTGAAGGCAGGAAAAACCAGCCCAACTCTCAGTACTGGAATCTATTTATTAAATAGAGATCAGTATACTTTATTTAAAAAGGAACGCAAGAGGAGATAGGGATGCATCCGAGAGAACTGCACAGCCATTGCCTCCCAGTGGTCTGGGGGGAGGGGTATATGCCTTACACTGAAGTACTGTATATATTGCTGTTCTTATTCAACAATGGATGGAAACTAGGAGACAACTGACATGCATGGTCCAGTTCAGATGAAGACCTTTGAAACGACTGGATAGTCCAGAAAATTTCGTCAACTCAACTTTATGTTTTGGACCTCTCTTCCACTTGTATTTTTGTCATACATTTTTATGTTCTATTGTTATAATTGTTTGCAATATAGCATCGTTTTTGCATTATTTAGCGCATGTATATGGCTTTTCCTCTCTTGTTCTCCTGCTATTAAAAGCAACCATCTTCTGTTTGCTTTGGTGTAGTGGTTAAGTGCACGGACTCTAATCTGGGAGAACCAGGTTTGATTTCCCACTCCTCCACTTGCACCTGCTGGATGACCTTGGGCAAGCCATAGTTCTGGCACAGCTGTTCTTGAAAAAGAGCAGTTTCCACCAGAGCTCTCTCAGCCCTAACTACCTCACAGGGTGTCTGTTCTGGGGACGGGAAGGGAAAGGAGTTTGTAAGCCGCTCTGAGACTCCGAGTGAAGGGCAGGGTATAAATCCATCCATCTCCTCCTCTTCTTCTTCTTTGTAGGTCAGCTATTCAATAGAAACAAAGCTCTCATCTGAGAGACTGGATTCCCACCAAAAAACCTCATTTGGTTTCTTTCTGCAGTGGAATGTTATATATGGATGTTATGGGGAACTATGAATGAGTCAGTTCCTATGTTAGCCTGCAGGTATCAAAGTGGAGAAAGTCAGAGGGTTTCAGGGCAAGTACTGAGGTAGAAATTATATCTCTCTTTTGAGCCCAACACAAAACTATCATATGGGGCATGCTCACATACAAAAGTGTTATAATTATTTCAAAACCACCAGAGAGAATTTAACTCCAAAATCTGCATGATGGTTCTGATTTACCCGCACACAGACCTCAGCCACAGTTGTCTGGAACTTTGAGAAATTACAGAGCATGGGCATATAAATGAAGTTAAATTAAACCTCTCCAGTTAAATTAATTGGAGGAGAGAAGAGGTGATCCAAATACAGTAGGTTTTCTGTGGGGTGGATCCTATGAACCACGCAGGCAAGGAACGTGAGACAGACTTTCCTTATCTTCCCTCAGTGTGCCTGTGACTGTTGAGAATTCAGGGGGTCGGATCCTATCAAAAAGATCAGTGTATGCAAGGGGGTGATTTTTGCCAGTCCCCCTCTGCCGCCTTATCCCTGCCACTCCTCCTACTGCTCCAACAGGAGCCTCCTGCCCCTCTAGAACAGCATTTGAGGCAGCATTGTGGGCAGCCAGAGGAGGGAAGGGGAAATCACATCACTGTGGACGGATGTTTTCGTTAGGACGCAACCCAGCGTGCACGAAGCTCTCCCAACCCACGGCACTGGCTTTGCGGCAGGACACGAGGCTGCCAGGAAGAAGGGAAAAGTCACCTCTGTAGGCCCCTTGTCCTTGAAGTTCAGGGGATCCCACCTGATCTGATGGACACCAATCCCTTTTGCCCTTTGCCATCCCTGCAGACAGGAGGAACGGAACCGGAGCAGCACAGGGACGGAGTGAGGCAAAGAGGATCCATCGGGGTGCCCCTTGTTCTTTAGCTGAAAGCAAGACCTGCCCAAAGCAGAAAGGGGCAAGTGTTGTTGTGCTCTGCCCTCTTGGAAGCATCATTCCATTAATATTTCTCCCAGATACATTCTTGGGGAGAACTTTTATTTTGTGTGTGTGCGTATATATATATATTTATATACACACACACAAACATACATACATACATATTTTGCTACAATCCTTAGCATGCATATGCTTCTAGAAACTATCAAGATGACATCAAGTCCTGGTACAACTGCCGGGACCACCGTGCAGCAAAGCATTAGGGACCCCCAAACCAGGTCCAACAGGACATTCACTTACTTGCAATGCTAAGGAAAAACTATCCCAAAAGTCATTGCTGTCAATAAAGCCAAATAGCCTTCTCCATTGCACACAGTCCCTATGTAGTACCAAAGATGGACAATTATTTCTTTCCAAAGCTCATACAATGCCACTCCACCAGGGAGAGGAATTGAGAGTACCAGCAAGGACATGGAATCAGGCATATGTGTCAGCTATGCTGCCCTGATGTTTATGGGCAGGAGTGCCTTTGCTTGGCCTGTGTACCAGCTGCTGCTGCATTCCCTCCTTCCTTATTATCTCTGACCTTGTAGACTGTCTGTGTAGTGTCTTCCCATCAATTACCCGTGGGACTAGTTTCGATTCCCAGCTTTGGCGTTAACGGCCTGGGGTCCCATTCTCTCTCGCGCGGGAGTCAGGCCGATTGGACTAGGGATGGGGGTGTGTGTTGCATACGAATACCCTATATCCCATTATGCTTGTAGGAACGTAGCCATTCCTAACAGTGACGATGTTACTGCCTCTATAGCTCTTACAATAAAGTATAACCTTATGATAAGCATGTACTCAATTGTTTGGCTGCGGAACCTTACAATATGCAACAGAGAGAGGAGAGGCAGCAATGCTGTATTCAAAGCACTTCTCTACCAGCGGGGTCTTTATGACCAACGCAATCTGAGATGATGGAACCAAGCATTATGGGAACTGACATTATTTAATTCCAGGCCACCAAACATCCATTCCATGAAGGTTGCGGACTCAACGCAGCATCAGTCTCAGTGTCACAGGTCATCCACGGAATGTGGAAAGAACAAGTGTGCATTTCAACATCAGCCGAGGGCCTTCTCCAATAAACGAACCATTGACCAGCCCCCATAAATCTGACATAAGGATAAAGGCCCTCAAGAGCAGAGGATGCAGCTTGCAGATAGAAGAGAAAGCCAGCAATGCTGGTCTTAAAGATCAAGCACCCTGTCCTCAAGAGAAGTCTCAAGTGGTTTAGCATCCAAATCAAAACCTAGGAGAGACCTTTTGTTTTGCTGTCGTTTAACAGTCCCTTCCACCTGTTCTTTATGGTTTTCCAATTCGAAATCAAGTTTATAAAGTCAAGACTACATTTTCATTCCAAAATCTATTGCACCCACCTGCCCATTCCTTTAAAAAAGAGCAGAATCGACACCCCACGTACTCTGTCTTTCCAGAAAATTTAAGAGCGAAAGTCAAGGTGAACTCAATTTGTTAGGCTCCATATTAATTTTACCTTTGACATTAATACACCACAAAAGAAAAATGCTCTTACACAGATAGAGCCATCTGATGAGAAATCTGTGCAGAAGAAAAGTGTCTCACACAACTTTCTGTAGTAACACAGTGGAATTGAATCTCCAGCTGGTGCTTAGATGGTTACAAAGCACAGTGAAGGAATTCAAGTGAGACACACGGTGATGTCAGTAGATGGAGGCTGCTTCTTGGAGAGCCAACATGGCAGTCAAGTTTCCCCAATGGACCATGGGAAAAAAACATCTGCAGCCTCAGGCCACTGACCTCTACATAGTTGTGGGACACCCGTTGTTATGCAACTTCCTCCTTCTTGCATCATGACTGAGGCTCCAGTCAGAGGTTTGGCCCAGAATACATGCCTGCCTTCACAGGGTCAAGTATGGGATCTGTTATACAACCAAAACGGCAAACCCTGAGTTATAAACAGAATGAAAAGCATTCTTTGTGACTCTGCCTCTCCAGCCTGAATCTTGCAGGCTCCTCAGAAGACGGAGGTCTGGGAAACACTGGAAGAACACCCACTTGGTGGCTATAAAGCAAGGTCACTGTGCAGGGCTAGCCTTTGTAGAGTGCCCCTCCCCCCAGCAACAGCTGGAGCAACACGCTGGGCATTACAGCTCAACCCTTTCTTTCCTTCATGTGGGAATTCCCAGTTACACTTGTAACTCCAAGCAGCATGCAGGATCAACAGGAGCGTAGTTCGGTGCATGGCTCTTACAACTGCAAAAGCAAATAGTTCACGAATACTAGACATAGGGTGGGCTGCACAATGCATAGAAAAAGAATTCCATGGGTAATCTCACTTCATTGTTCCAAAGATCTAGAAGTTGCTGGGCAAATCTGCATTTTGAAGGTGTACTCAGAAAGCAGCAAATGATTTCACAGGGGAAATTGGCGCTCCTTTGGTCTTCTCATTGCATTTGCCAGCTTCCAGTCGTAGCAGAGATGCTACACCAAACCATCTGTATGTATGGTGACACCCTTCAAGATTGGCGGTGCCAAGCTACATCTCACTGGAATAGAACCCCAGCTTGGCAAGGGACATTTCTTTCCTGAGCCGCATGATTTCCCAGTACATCAGTTCCACTGCAAGGCAAAAGCAAAAGGGGAAGCATGTAAGAAGCCTATGCAGCTTGTTCTGCATCCCACCCCAGAAATGCCATCTTGGGACCCAGAGTTTTTTGGCCTAAAAAAGAGCTACAAGGCAGGCAGGCACTTTGGCTAGTCTTCTCCCACGGGAGGCATCTTCTGTCAAATAGCCAGGCAAACATGCCTCCTTTCCGGAACAGACACATGTAAGGTAGAGTCACATCCAGAATGACCCAGAGACATAGAGCTCCTTTTCATTCAGCCAGACTGCAGCAGACATGCAACATTTGAGATCGAAGCCGAAAACAGTGTCTAGGAGTCATCTATCCTGTGACATAGGTTAGACTGAGAGAGTGACAAGCCCAAGGTCACCCAGCGAGCTTCATGAGGCTGAGTGGGGGGTTGACCAGGGTCTTCCCGATCTTAAGTCTAACCCACAGAGACTTCTGTCTCCACCTTCCTGTGTCTTTCTTTGTCCTACACCACCCCTGTTCTTGGACTGATCTGTACTGTAGAATCCCCAAATGCACTTTTCGTCCAGTATGTGTCCTTCACTGGAAGTGGTCCAATATCTTGGACCACCCTGGGGTAGCATGGGAGGATGAGTCCTCATTGGAGGAAGAGGAGGAGGGCCTGCCCTCAAGTCCTGCCCTGGGAGATGCTCCCTGCGAGGCGGATTCCTCAGTGCCTCCTGGAAGGCACCTTTCACCAGCACTAACACTGTGCCCTGACCCAGCAGAACCTCAAGTCAGGAGGCCTCAGCATGGACCTACCTGCTGTCAGACCCACCGCATTCTCTCCCGTGACCCCAGGAGCAGAGAAAGCGAAGAGCGAGGGCTGATCCCTGGACTGAGCCCATAAGCCTCCACTCCCTTGGCAGCCCAAAGCCTCCACTCAGCCGAGGAAGCATCTTGACCCTACGTGCAGGATCTTGGCCCTACTGCTCCTTGTGAGTAGAGGAGCAGACTCCGCTTGTGAGATGAGCCTAACACTGGAGCCAGCATCACCTGTTCGGAAACTCCCTCTAGAAGCCTGCAGTGAGGCAGGAGTCAGTGTGAGATCAACTTGCCTACAGCCTTGCTAGCTATATGTCAGCAAGCTGCCATAGAGTGGTGTGTTCTTTTCTACATATTACATTGTGCCCTGTCCATCCCCCCCTGTATCATCCTGTGTAGGTGTTTACTGTCTTTTGCTTGCTACATCTGCGGAACTGCTCAAGGTCAACCAGCTGGAGGTGGGATGGAGTTATGGCGTTGCTTTGCTTATTATGTATCTCATGCCTGAGAACTGAACTTGTGTTTATGTTGTAGAACCGTTGTGTTCCCAAGGAATTGGGCGCTAGTTTTATCTGCATTCCCGCCAGCGGGAATTGGACTCATTGGTCCTAACCTGGTTCAAGTTCCTTTATTATGTTTCCCTATGAGGTCTGTAGTCATTCCTAACAATTCTTGTGTTCCTGATCCAACCATCGCTTTATAATAAATTTAACTTTGTTCTTCAAACGTGGATTTATTTCGAATGCATGGGGAATCGGACACTATCCGACCAAGCTCCTTGCATCGCGAGCCCTCTCAGCCCTGGTGCCTGAGCCCCCCGGACTTGCTTTTGGACCTTGTATCTGGACTACACTCCCTGACTGTGAACTTGACTTTGGACTGTGACCCTATGACTGGACTCCTGAACCCTGTCCAGCAGGTCCTGTTGCTGTGGAACTCTGCTATGGCCCAGGGCTTTGCCCCCAGCCTGGGGAGCAGGACACACAAATCAAACACTGCAGTCCAACCCAGACTCATAACCAGCCAGCCTTTACTGGCTTCTCTAACGTTTCAACTTGAGCCCCCTCCCCAATGCACAATTTGCCCCCCTCCCCCAGAGATGATTCATTCCGATAAGACAGGAACCTCACTCATTGCAGTCCCTCTTCCAGCAGTATTTACGAAGGGGAAGAAGCGATTCCACTGCTAAGGAGGAAAGGTCAAGCGCAGAGCTAATTCAGCTGATTCCAGGAGGCACTGGCTGAATAGACGAACCAGCAGGGAGCAGCAAGGCCTCCACATTTAAGGATGGGGTGATGGGAGAGGAGAGGAGAGGGTTACTTACCATCTTGCCTTACCAGTCCCTGCTGGATATAGCGGATGTAGGTGAAGAAGTTGCAAACTGCTGTAATCTGGAAAGAGGGAAAAACTCTTAAGATTTAGCAAGTCCTGTTTTACCCCGTCACCCAATTACACAGGCCTGGTCTACATGCGCAGCACAGTAAGACAACGGGAGTCCTAAAGGGGTAGCGTGGATGGGAGCACTTCAGACTGCATGTGGCACAGGCCCTTTCAACAATACAAGCATAAGCATGTCCTACGTGTTTAAAAAGACCAGACATGTTGGGGAAAGTGGTACTAGGCCCAGCCCACGCCTTACTGTGCTACTTCCAAAGACCTTTTTATTCAGGGGTCCCTTCAACAGGGCAGTTCCTCCACCTGCAGGCCGGAGTGGTACAGCTCCTCCTGGCACCCCCTTCTGCGGCATGCACAGACCAAGCCACCTTCTTGCAATCTCTTTCCAGTGCCTGGGTGTAGCGCCGGATGAAGGAAAGGCAGCATGGTGGCAGATGCGAGATCTAGGGGTTGCCAGCTCTGAGTTTAGAAACACCTGGAGATTTGGGAGGATGGAGCCTGGGGAGGGCGGGGTTTGCAGAAAGGAGGGGCTTCAGTGGTGTGTTGTGCCAAAGAAGCACTGTATAAACAACGCAGTCAAAGGCACCATGCTGAAGTGCAAAGGAACAAAGAATATTTATATAACACAAATGTGTACAAACAGATGCAATATAGGGTATGCATATGACATACAACAACACAGAGTGTACAAAAGAAGCCGGCACACAGGACATGGGATGAGGACTCTGGATTCCAATCTTCGTTTCGTTGATACTTCTTCAGCTGCTTCATACAGCTTCATCTAGTGCTCAATATATAGAAGCCTTCATGTTATTATGCCGGGAAAAATATCCACAGTTCACATCAAACTAGTTTAGGCAGGGCAGCCAATCATCAATAGAAGCCTCAGAGGCTTACTGACAATATAAGGATGTTCTTCTACTGATGATTGGCTGCCCTGCCTAAACTAGTTTGATGTGAACTGTGGATATTTTCCCCTGCATCTATATCCCCCTATGGGGGATGTGGACTAGCCGCATGGTCTCAGTTGGCCATGAAGGAAGACATGCTACTCCAGGGAAGGGCTTCAAAGTAAGAAAGTTACATGCAGTTGTGGGGGGGAGGATGTATAACAAAAATGGACAAAAGGAAGATTTCAAAAGAGTTCCCAGGGGATGACCAGGGGGTGACTTCGCTTAGTCCAAAGAGCTCAGGGCTGGTCAGTGCTTGGTTGCAAAGTTGCCTGGGAATACTTTGCATACGACATACAATCAAAGAAAGACGACATACAAATGTAACACAGTACTTCAGGGTTTTGTATTCAGAAACTGGCTGTTTTTGTGCACTTGGCTTCTTCTAAAGTCTGCATTTCACACAGTTATAAGTCACTGGGTACCAGTGTTCTAATGAAAGATCATAATAATTTCTTGAGAATTATCTACTTAATCTGATGAAGCACATTCTTGCCTTCAGATGCTTATGCCTCAGCAAGCTCATTAGTCTTCAGCTGTTGTTTTTTAGATGAACAAGACATAAGAGGAGGCCCTGGGTGCCTGAGGAATGGCACCAGGTCGTCATTCTCTGATCAAAATAGCGGACAGCCAGGCATGCCACACTGAAGATTAGGCTGTTTCACTTGGGAGCTGCTACCCAAGGCCAGATTAAGACATGCTGAGGTTCTAGGCGACATCAGCTTTAAGAGGCCCCATGGCATTACCAAAAATTGTACTTTTAAAGTTTTTTGTATTTAGAGGGTCCCCCATAATCTGAGGCCCCAAACTTTTAACATACTGCGTCTGTGCCTGATTTGCCAGTTGTACGGCTGTGGAGAGGAAAGCACTCCAGAGAGTTATCATCACAGCCCAGAAGATTATTGGCTGCCCTCTCCCGTTCCTGGAGGAATTGTATAGTTCTTGATGTTTGAAAAAAGCAAAGAACATTCTGCAGAATTTGTCACACCCTGAACACTCCCTGTTTGAACTGCTGCCTTCGGGTAGAAGATAGAGGACAATTAAAACAAGGACAAACAGATTAAAAATAGTTTTTATTCGAGAGCTATTATTGCTTTAAATGCTGTATGAAATTGGAATTTGGGTGACATTGGTGGTTTAAGTTGCAATGTGAACCTTAAGGGAGTTATGGGATGGTTGTGAATGGTTGTGTGAGTGTATATGTGTATGGCTGTAGATCACTGAAATGATTGCACCTTTAATTTCGTTGTACTGTGTACAATGACAATAAAGTATATTATTATAATTATTATTATTATTTTACTTCACAACGAAAACAAGCAAAGTAAGAATTCCAGACATTTTGTATGTTCCTTTGCCTCAAGCTTGATTTTTTTTAGCAAAATCCTTTCCCTATACTGTGTACAATGACAATAAAGTATATTATTTATTATTATTATTATTATTATTATTATTATTATTATTATTATTATTATTATTATTATAGCTTGCTTAGCTTGTGCAGAAATCCAGCTCTGAAGCTACCCCCGTCCCCAGGCAGATGATCTCAGGACGGAGACTTACCCTAGCCCTGCAGGAAGGAGAAATGTAGTAATAATTCCCAGAGTCCCCTAGTTTGATGCGATGTCTGCACGCACGGGAAAGGCCACTCAGAGCACACTTCCTGTAAAGGGGGAGGCAACGGGGGGGGGGAGCCACAGTTCAGAGAAAGGCTCTTCTTCAGAGTAAGAACACACCCAGTTAGGCAAGCTGCAACAAGCCAAACCCGAAACAGGAGCCTTAACTTTTGAGGGTTTGTGGACATGTAATTTTTGAGAGATGTTGTCACGATATATCCTTTCCTGGCATCTCTTTCCACTATTCTTTGTAACGTTATAACAGTAGTTCCTCTCCCCAAGAAATAGTTGTAATGTTACTAAATGACTGGAAGGCTTTTCCAGGCTATTTATGAGCAGGTTCCTGTGTCAAGGCTTGATATTGGAAAACACCAGTGAAGCATTAGCTTTGGTTAAGGAGTAACCAGCAGCTCTGAAAGCAAAGGGAACTAGGGGTTAGTAACTTATTAGTGGAGCAAACATCTGTATTATCCAGTTTTTAAAAATCACTTACGTTACAATTTGGGACCGGAACCCACTGTGAAAAGGGACCGAGAAAAGGAAAGAAAAAAGGAGGAAACCAAAATCAGGATAAAAACACAAAACTAATTCATAGCATGGGGTTGACCTGCATGAAAACAACAAGGGGAATATGGGGAGGGGGGAAGAACCCAAAGGCCCTGCCGTCCTGCCCCCCCCCCTTGCGACACTCTGAAAGGTGGCTTTTCACCGGCAAGACACCATTGCTCAGAAACAGGAAATACAGATCAGCCCAACTTCAAGTTCAGGCCCTGCCAATGAGGAGGGGGCATTATTCCAAACTTCAGGGCTCTATAGTTCAGACCACAGTGCTCTGCATCAGTTCACACTTATGAACAGATATTTATTTCATAATTAAAACATTTATACCAAGTCCCTTCCTCATGGTGCAAGGGGGCTTACAATAATAGTTACAAACATTTCCAGTTTAAAAGCAAAAGTAAAAATCAAGTCGCAAACCCCAAATCTCCCCCCCCCTCTTCTCCCTCTTAAAAGATGCCTGCCAATTCAGACTCCCTTAAAAGCCCAGGTGAACAGGCAGGACTTGCAGCACCTCCCGAAGATCTCGGGGGGGGGTGTCTCAACTCTTCAGGGAAATATGAGACGTAAGGAAGCAGCTCTTAATAAGTGCTTCAGCTTTATTCAACAAGGTAGGAACGAACACCAACGGGAGAGCAACAGGCTCTCTTTTAAACTATCCGGGCTGACTAAGCCACGCCCCTGTGTAACAGTAATAACCAATCAAAATAGTAACATAACAGCCAATAGGTTCATTTCCCTCCAGAACCTTTCCAGTGTCCTGATTGGTCTTCTACGCAGAGAAGCCAATCAGGTTTCGCTATTTACAATACCAGAGATGGATAGAAGTGTAATTCAAGCTCAGCTATTAATGTATAGGCAATACATAACAGGAACCCATTCCACGGAGCCAGAACCATAATAGAAAAGGCCTGGGCTCTGGTTGATGCCAGATGGGCCACCCTAAGTGGTGGGAGAGCCAACAGATGGCTGCCTGATGACCACAGTTGGTGCATAAGGACTTATGGAAAGAGAGCTCTACGACATGTTGTGCCTGATTCATTTCTAGTCTTCCACCAACATGGCTCTGGTCATCTTCCAGCCTGCTTCACAATGCCCAGCTCCCTGGTAAACCAAGGAGCTGGGGAGCCTCGCAGAGCATGGAAGAGGGTGCTAGGAGCAACTCTGTTTATGGCCCCAGTCGGCCCAACGTTCCATGCAGCTACAAGGGCCTCCTCAGGGTCACCAGGGAGGCTTTCAAACCAACAGGATCCATTAATCCCTGAGGGCGGATAATTTGAATAGGTCCATAGCTCCTGCAGGGAGAAGGCGGCAAACTCAACCACGCCTTCAGAAGAGAGTGTTCTAACCACAACAAGACCACCAGCAAGCCACTCAGTGGAGGAAAAAAGGTCCAGCATATGTCCTTTTTCATGTGTTGGACCCATTACAATCCGAGACAGACCCATGGCTGTCATGCTGGCTATGGAGTCCTGAGCCTGACCAGACAAAGAGGTCTTGGCATATGTCTTGATTCTCCTTGGGGTCCTCAACACCAAATCCAATACCCCCTCTGTCAGCTCAGCCAAAGACCCTGCTGGTAAGCTAGGTGGATGGTACACCAGCAGGATCCCTAATCTGACCCTGGTGCCAGCCTCGGTTTGCACCAGGTACCTAGTGATAGGGAAAGAAAGAAATGCTACACACAAACACCCCGATCCTCCATTTTGAGGTTAGTGAAGGACTTTATACCCAGCTGGTGTGAGCTATGTCAAAGTGACCACATCGGAGTCATCCAGTCTGGTTTCAGTCAAGCAAGCTAGTCTCTTCCTTACTCAACAGGTCAGATATTGTTGCAATTTTATTTCTCACAGACCTGCATGACTCCAAAGTTGAAATGGAACCACCTAAAAGATTCTCTCCAACCACGTTTTGAGGGATAGGATGGAGATCAGACATGCCGCAAGCTCCATTATGTCTCCCTGTGTGTCTTCCTGAACCGACACTCCTCCCACTGCCTTATCATCCCACCTCTAACAGAGGCTGCTGCTTTATACATATTCAGACCATTGACCCATTCAGTCCAGGACTGCTTGTTCTGACTGCCAACGCTTCTCCGGGCCACTTGGACACAGGAAGGTCTCGCGTTTGAGATCCGGGCACTGAACCTGGGACCGTCTCCATGAAAAACAGGCACTGTACCACTGGTACATAGCCCCATGGACCTTCTGGCATGCCACAAAATTCAAGGCGACTCCATTTTTTAAAAAAACCTATAGAAATAAATTTTAAGGAAAAACATTGAAGGAGGTGACCAATTTCGTGTTGGGATTTGTTTCTTGAAAGAAACCAGTTTGCTGTCAAACTCGGACCTTGTTTGCCATGATTCTGTATGCTTCTTATGGATTCTGTATGCCTCGTATCCTGTTTTCTTTTTGTTGCAAGAGGGAGCCTAGGAGCATGTGTGTGGGTGTGTGTAAAGTTGCTTTGCTGGAAGTCGCGCTAGCTTGTAACTGCGTTTATGCAGGGCCTCCCAGCAGGCCCATAGCTACAGTGGGGCCTCCCAGGGCCCAGCCCCCTGACTTCTTCCCAAGGCCCCCCGACTTTGGGGGAGGCCATGCCCACCTGCAGTTGGCTTGGAGTGCAGGCGTGTAGCCCCCGCTTCTTCCTCAAAACATTTAAAGGAACCCTTAAATGCTTTGGGGGAGAAGCAGGGGCCATGTGTGAATTACAGTGCCCCCTGACTTTTTAAAAGGCCCCCCAAACTAAAAAATCCTGGCTACGGGCCTGCCTCCCAGAGGGAGGGTCAGTTCTGTCACAGATCGTCTTAGCTTGAAACATCTTTATCTTTCAATAAACAAATCACTGCCAAGAGAGTGTTGTTGGGAGTAAGTTTGGTTCAGGAGTCTGACATAGTGTCAGAACTGACTTCTCCTCAACACAGCGATTAGCGAAGGAAGTGAGGAAAAGGGGACTACATCCCCTCCAAAATCAGCCAACTCCTAAGGTGCCCCTGACAAACATGTAGAGGGGCCAAAGGGGAAGGAAGACAAGGGGGAAAAGCGCAGGCCCCCCAGGTTTGGACTGGACCGATGGAAAGCCCTGGACTGGGCTACCCCATCAGGGGGGCCCATGGGTGTCTGGCGATGGTGGTCAGATGGTGGTCAGAGGCGGACCACCATCAGGCCTCTGGGATCTTCCGTGATGACCCCAAACACTCGCTGGTGGTGAGAGAGGAAGCGGAGGGCCGCCTCCTGGAAGAGATGGAGTTTGAAGAGATTCAGTAGGAGCTGCGAGCGGAGATCGCAGAGTTGCGCTGGGACACCCAAGAGGCCCTGGGAGACTTGGCGGACACCATTCAGGATGTGCTGCAACAGGAGCTTCGATAGTTGGAACAACAAGCGGGGGTAGGTGGCACAGAGGGGGTCCCCCCCGCCAGGATGTGAGGCCCCTCCAGAACCACTGCCGGTGCGCCCCCATCTGCTGCCCCTAGAGACACACCTGAAGCCACGTTCGACAGGACCCCAGGGAAGCTGGCATTCTTCGTACTCCAGGTCCGGAAGTTCCTGAGAGAGTGGGGCCATACTTTTACCTCGGACGAACACCGGGTGGAATACCTGGGGTCAATGCTATGAGATCAGGCGGCCGACTGATTTGTGGGACTATACAATGTGGGGGGCCCAGAACTCAGAGATGTGGATGCTTCCATGTGGGCCCTCCACAGACTATACAAGGACCCAATGGAGCTGGAACAGGCCAGAACCTGCCTCCAGGGGTTGAAGCAAGGCAGTTGATCTGTCCGGGAGTTCTCGGGTGAATTCAGGACGTATGCAGCCAAGCTGCATGAGTGGCCGGAAGAGGTGCTCATCGAGTTCTACCGAGTGGGCTTGAACCATTCCATTTCGGACAAAGCTCTGGCCCAAGATAGCCCCCTAATTCTAAATGGCTGGATCCAGGTGGCCTGTGAGGTGGAGAACCACTGGAACCTGCTGAAGATATACCATCCAAAGCCGGTGGCCCAAGGTGCCGGGAGGAGAAACGAAGGTGCAATGGGGCTGGCTCCAGGGTTCTGGGAGTGACTGAGAGCAAAGGATGCGGCGAGGTCTGTGCCTGAAGGGTGGGGGCCCTGGACATTTTGCCACCAATTGCCCACGAGAAAAGAGCCCTGGAGGAACCAAGAAGAAAGAGCGCAAGGGACCGGAGAAGAGGATCAAGCCACTCAGGAGTCGCCCCAAACTGCTCAAAGCCCTCCAGTCAGGAGGGAGAGAGGACCCGAAGAGCATCTTGTCCAGCGAGGAGGAGCTTCAACAGCCAGTGGGTAAAGGCCGGGACCTGCTGTGAAAGGTGCTAAATGGCAGCTAAATGGCTCTCACACTAGAATCAGTGCGATCCAATTCCCCGCTCTTTTACATGACTGTGACTGTAGCCAATCCCTCCCTTTGCACCCACGTTTGGGTGCGCGCCCTCATTGATTCAGGGTGTACCTGAGACTTGATCAGCCCGGCACTAGTGACGGCATCAGGGGCCAAGTTACGAGAACTGGAGGAGCCCCTCGTTTTCTCCCAGATGGACAGGACGCCTATGAAGGGGGAACCTTGGTCTTTTATGGTAACCCCCTCAGCTAAGTTCCCAATGGTGTTGGGAAGCCCCTGGCTCTGAGAGCATGACCCCCTTCATCCAAGCCTTACGGTTTCTGGAGCGTAAGCATAGATGGAACCCGGATTGTGGGGGGGGCCCCGCAACCCATGCTAGAGGGGGTGTGCCTGGCCAAGGAGGAGCTACTTCAAATCCCCCCTGAGTATAGAGACTTGGCCAAGGTGTTTGAAGAGGGAGAGGCGGATGAATTGACCCCTCACTAGAACACTGACTGTGCCACTGAAATCTTGCCTGGGCACAAGATGCCCACGGGGAAACTATATTCCATGAGTCCAGCCGAAAAAGAGGAGCTGAGTAGGTTTATCGATAAGAATTTGGCCCGGGGGTTCATTCAGCTGGCAGCTTTGCCGTTTGCTGCTCCAGTACATTTCCACAAGAAAAAGGATGGAGGGTTAAGACTGTGCACTGACGATTGGGGCCTGAATGTGCTGTCATTCCCCCTCCCCCAATAAAAGACTTATTGGCAGAGGCCACTCAGGGGTGAATTTTCACTAAACTGGACTTGAGAGATGCTTATTTTTGAGTGCGCTTCTGAGAGGGGGATGAACACAAGATACCCAAGGGGGGTATATTTGGATAGCCAGAATCAGTATTACTGTGAGGGAGGAGGTTTGTACACAGTTTTCCTTAACCGCAGTCATATTCAACACAGCTGGCTTCCATACAGAGACAGTCTGGAGAACAAAGGCCCGAGTCAGAAGGACTGTCTTCTCCCATACAAGGTTATCAGTGTATGTAGGTCAACTTATAGGACTCCAAGGCTACACCTTCTGAAGCTATGCAACTGGCTACAAAGAACAGAGCCTTCTTGCTGGTGAGCACCATCCTTTGGATCTTCCTCCCTAGTGAAGTTTGCCACGCATATTCACTACTGGCTTTTAGAAGACTAGTGAAGGTTTACTTTGAAAAGTCCTTAGGTGAGGAGATGTGTGTCAAATCCTGGATGCAATCACTCTCACAAACACTCTTGTAACAGCAAGATTTGTTTATTAAGAAGTAGAGAGGTTCCAAGCATAGACAGCTTCTGTGTTGGAACTGGGGTCCAGACGCCAGTTCCGCCAATATACTGAAAACAAGAAATTCTACAGATGCCAAGTGACCAAACACTGCTTCCATTCAACCCGCCACAATCTGCCCCTGACAAGCTCCCCAGACTACAAGGTCACATAGAACGATGAGAACATATACTTCCCAAGGTGTCCTCAATACACTCGGGAGCCCCCTGCATGAGAACTGTTACGAGCTGACACTAACCAAACAAAGCAGACAGCCAAATATATCCACTCCCCCCCCCCAGTTCCCAGCAGAGACAATAAACAGCAAGGGGAAAGAGCAAGGTTGTGTGCAACATAGGAACTGTATAAGAATGCATGTGAATCCGTAACACAACCAATGGAATAATGAAACAGAACATGAGTGTAGGAAATAGGAAATATTTGGCAAGCGAGGCTTGAGCCTGACAATGCGTTGGGCATACATCAGTTCTGATTTCACTACCATTTTAACTACTATCTTGTTCAGCTTCATTATTACAGCTTTAGTGGCAATCAGTCTAAGTTGAAAGGTTCATAGTACAGACTGAAAGCAAGAATTCAAATAAATAAAAGAGCTGAATTCCATAAACAGCTAAGCAGAAGGATCTGATTCATAAAAGAAACTGCTGGTGCAGCAGTGAAGGAAGCCAGGTACGCATCTGTTAGGAACAGAGAGATCTGAGAGAGTCCCTTACTTTGGTCCACCACACTCAATGGCCGACACCTTCACCACAGGAAGAGTCTGGGTAGCCACTGGTTCAATGGTGAGTGTGTTCTGCTCCACGGCTTCCTGAACCAACTCTGACAGCTGCAGCAAAGGAAACAAAAGGCAGGATGATTCAGATCGACAAAATAAGGTGGTAAACCGGGAGTTGTTGTTAGAAGTAACCCAAGTGGAGCAAGACGTGTGGGAGAAAAAATATTTTAACCAAACTCTTTTTGAGCTCACCTCATGCTTGGTGAAGTCTAGACAAGGCCCCACATCTTCCTGGTATATTCTCTCCAGAAATGGACATGATTTATCCAAAGATGGAGACTCCTTCCAAGCCTGGAATTCTGCAAACAAGATGGAATCCACCTGCAGTGACAGAGATGCATGGAATGGAAGGCAGAAGACAACACCACCAGACAAGGCAGCAAGTTATTAGTACACAAGAGCCGAGAAGTTACCTCTGAATAGACAGTATTCACTATGCAACCTATGAGGTGAACAAGCAGACTAAGTGTGAAATGTGAACCAGACTGAACTCCAGTGCCTTAGAATCTAAAAGTCTCTAGACACATAGCAGAAACTACAGAAAGAAGAGAAGGCCATGCCAAGGAAAGATCAGGAAGAGGGAATCTTTCACCAACCACAGCATGTTAAATAAACAAGGACACCTTTAGCCATAAGCTTGTGCAAAGCCCATGGTCATGGGGCTCTACATGCCACTGGATGCATGCAAGATTAATTTCCCTCTACTGTTTACCTTCAGAAACAAACCCCTAATGAGAGATACAACACTGACAGCCACAAAGTGAGTGAATCCCACTGGCATTCAGGAAAGGAAGGAGAACTCTAGTCCATTGTGAGCTTAGCTGCAACCCTGCTACACCAGACAGAGTCCAATTCCCACTCTATCAAACAAGGATTGGCAACATCGGGGGGTGGGGGGGGATGGGACAAATTCAAGAAAAATAATTTTAATATGTGATCTGCTGCTTTTTGGCTCAGTATCAGAAGGTTTGGGACACTGATGATTATGGGGCATATATGCAACTAGGCATGCTGGAAGAAGAAAGAAAGATACAAGAAGTCCCTCCTCAAAGGCCTTTTCAGGAAGCAGATTCACAAGACCAAAAAAATTCATGGCTTTAACTTTGTTAAGAAAGAGACAAGACATTCTTTCTTGCTTTCTTGTGGAGAAACTTCTCTCTGCGTTCACTTTCTAGTTTCCAAGCACTTTACGTCTTCAGCAGCAGAACTGTGAAGTTCACAGACAAGAGACTCTTTTCGAGACCTCAACTTCACTTCCAAATCCAGCAGATACTGCGGCTTCTTTCTTTTCCACCATCCTACTGCTCCAACTATTCCCAGCATGCCCTTCAGGCTTAGGAAAACCTAGAATGCCTCAAAATATGAGGCGTATTGCTGAGCAGCAGAAGCAACTGAGCTGTCCTGAGTTTGGGTGGATCTTCAAGGACCAGGCAGATTCCAAAACTGCCTATTTAAAGAAGGGGTTGTGTTCCTCCCTGCCATTATTATCAAAGCCAATATTTAATAATGGGGGGGAAAACAGAGACGAGAAGAACATAAGAAGTGAATGAAGCTGCCCAGCCCCCAGAGAAAGATCTGAACTGACCGCTGGAAGTGCTGTGCTGCAGAGACTGCTCACCTAATGCCAGGAGACAACTTCAGAGCCACAATATGGAAAAACAATTAGAGAAACAAAACAAAAAAGATGGGTGTTAGTATGGGGGGGAGGAGAACCAAAAAGGGTGGGAACTATAAGAGGCTGTTGTGCTCAGACTTTACTGCCTTTCCCCATCTTCAGTACGTTATTCCCATACAGGGTGACCCAATGGGAAGCAAAACCAGGCCCCAGTCTTTTATACTTGCAAAGAAGAAGGGTTTTCAGTGTGTGTACTTTTTACCATGCTTGCATAACAACGGCCCCAGCCACACGGGCAGGAAAACAAGGGGGGGGAGGCGTGGCTATTTGCATGGTTGCATTCTGATCTGCCACTATGCGATCAGATGTGACAGCGGTGCACCAGGGTTTCGTCCTTCGGCATGTGCTGCAAAGAGGACAGCCGGAGGGAATAGGCGCGCGCCGGCACGATCACACTGAACGAGTCCGTTTGCAGCCCATGGCAAACCATTTGCTAGTAGCTCTTTGCAGGTACCTTTTGACTGCACATCTTTGGCGGGACGCCACAGGTGCACTACGCTTCCCAGATGTTGCGGTGTGATCGCGCCCCGAAAATCCGCCCGACATTCATGCCTTTCGCGTGGCAAATTCTCCATGTGACCGGGGCCAAAGTTTACCTGCCAAGGCAATCCTTTTTCTCCCCTACAACCACAGGAGACCAGCCCTCCTATGCACTGGGTCACCCTATTGCTGCCCCCAGCTTGAGAGAGATTACCTGCCGTGAGGGAGCAGAAGAGAAGGAAGCGTCTGTTGCCAGGGACTGCCAGCCTGGCTCATAGGTGATGTGGATAGCCTTCGCAGGGACGATACAGAGAAGCAGGGAGAGGAGAGTGGGCACCCCAGACTTTGAGGAATGGGACAGTCAGACAGATGGGCAGACAGGGAAGAAAGAGACAGGAAGACAAGGAGAGAAAGCAAAACGGTATGAGAGGGAGAGAAAGACCCTGTTCATAAAGCTGCTGAGCACCTCTCAAGAGAGCCAGTTTGGTGTCGTGGTTAAGTGCGCGGACTCTAATCTGGGAGAACCGGGTTTGATTCCTCACTCCTCCACTCGCACCTGCTGATGTGACCTTGGGTCAGGCACAAGCTCTGGCACAGCTGTCCTTGAAAAAGAGCAGTTTGTGTCAGAGTTCTCTCAGCTCCACCCACCTCACAGGGTGTCTGTTGTGGGGAGGGGAAGGGAAAGGAGTTTGTCAGCCACTCTGAGACTCCAAGTGAAGGGCGGGGTATAAATCCAATCTCTTCTTCTTCTTCTTCTTCTTCTTGAAACTCCAGGCTGCCACAGCACCGAAGGAGATCATTCAGTGGTGACCTACACTTGGATTTAAAGAACTCCCACACTCCTAACAGCCTTACTTTACTGAACCTGGCCAGTAATGCAAGTCAGTTACTTGGTCACCTACTTAAATGGAGCAAAGAAGGATTTACAAGACATAAGACCATTCCCTCCAACCTCTGATCTTATCACCCCTGTGGAAAGTATGCATTGAGAAGTGCCTTGATAAGGCTGCCAACAGGCCTAGTGAAAACTGTTGTGTCCCTTTAAGAGAGGTTTAGTGTGTAGAAATGAGCAGTAGAACCTTTTCACGGCATGGAAGTAAGCATCACCTGGTAAACCACACCCTGCTAAGCCTCTATTAGACGGGACAGGACATTTTTCTCCAGGGCTTATGGCAGCCCCGTAACTCCCCCCTCTTCTCCAGGTTCCAAGCTGTTCTGCTAACAAATAAGTTGGACCTACCTCTTTGAACTCACTGCCAATTGGCTCCGAGGAGGTGCTCTGGTTTGTTGCAGTGACAACAGCGCTGCTGGTGCTTTTGTTGCGCCCATGCCCTTTCCTGAAGGCTGTTTTCGAGGGGCTTTGGAGCTGGGGGTGCAGCTCCCGGTTTGGAGAGGAAGGGGTGGATGTTATCACCAGAGTCTTCAGGGCTGTCACTTCTGCCTGCAGCATGTCAATCTGGGTGTCAGAATGGAAAGGAGTAGGAGTCAGTGCCAGGGCTATTTTTGGGCAGGAACACACAGGAACAGAGTTCCGGCTGGCTCCCAAGTTGGCCACGCCCAGCAGGAACTCATCAGCATAATAGGCCACACCCAACAGCAGAAACTCATTCGGATTGGCTACAATTAGGGGTGTGTGGCCTAACATGCAAAGAGCCCTGGGTTTTGACAACAAACAAGGTAAAGAGAATAAGAAGCAAAAGGTGGGTGTGGCTGGATGACCACACTTCTGGCAACATGGGGGTGTGGCCTAATATGCAAATGAGCTGTGCTGTCAGGGGTGTGGCCTAATATGCTAACGAGTTCCTGCCCTGGGAGTCACTAACACCATGCTCTCTGGCCGGCAGAGGACAAGTCCTTACAAAGGAAACAGATGCTACCTGGATTTCTTTCAAAGCATCTGGCCACTGTCTCATCCTGAACAACATTCAATGAGTCACTCAAGCTCCATTCACTTCTGAGAATTCTAGAAGGGTCACACAGTGTGCCACTTGTGTTCCAAGACCTTTTAGCTCCACTGCTATGCAGACATGAAGGCCCAGACAAAAATGGGGGGGCCAACCCCCCCCCCTTTTTTAGTGTCTTGTTTCCAGTCTCCCAACAGGGGGAAAAAAATAGAAATGCTAACAGAAATCCTATAAAATATTTTCTTTTTGAATGACTGAAGTGCTTTTAAGGCAAGGTTTTGCTCACTCAAAACGTACAGCATGAACATTTTTATACAAGGATCTACAACGCTAGATAATGGTAATCCCTATGCATAACTGTAAGCACATACAACATTTTCAAAAATATTTTTATTGTTTAAATGTGAATAATTTTTGCAACAATTAATATGCTATAAACGTGTTTGATATTATTAAAGAATTCACGGTTTCCAACACCATAAAGTTTAATTTGATATCCAAATGGACTGCTACTCTATTGTGACCTTGTGTTTTTGTCCAAATGCACACCTTTTTATTATTCTTGTGTTCTGTATTTTAAATGTTTATCCTCTTCCTGCCTCTCAGATAATTGAGATACATGTTTTAAGGCAGCACAGGGTGCATTTTTTTGCAGCATGATCTCTCTCAGCAGTTGTGCATATATTCATAGTATTGCTTATAGAAAACTATTTACTTCATTTATACCCAGACATTGTCCCCCAATGGAGACCCAAACAGTTTGCATCATTCTTCTCTCCTCCATTTTATAGTTACAACAACCCTGTGAGGTATGTTAGGCTGAGAGTGTGTGACTAAGCCAAGGTCACCCAGCAAGCTTCCATGGCAGAGAAGGGGCCCAAATCTAAGCCTCCAAGAGCCAAGTCCTACTGTCCAGTTCAACAGCATGAAAATCTCCACACACGTTTCCAGGGAATCGTTATGCTTAGACTACAGGTCTGTTGCCATGATCTACAGGTATATTGTTAGGAATGACAATGGGGCGGATGCATCACTACATATAACATGATCCTGCAATTGGCTAAGCAAATTAAATCCAAGCGCGCGGGGGAATTCTCCCGGAGGGAGGTTACATAATGAACGGGAGACTCTCCATGCCCCATGAGAGCAGAAATATTCACACCAACGGTGGAACGCAAGCCCTCCCTCCTCCTCAAGGTTAGTCAGATAACTCAGTCTGGCAGTGCCAGTTCGCACGGTCTCATGAGCGCCTCCCTATCGTTGTTTACAGCTAGCTAGCAAAGCAAGCATGCGCACTAGCGCCACAGTCAGGAAAGGACAAACACAAGTGAAATACGGCAGCTAGTTGACACCTACACTCTAATCACTACACCACACTAGCTCTGAACTATGAACTAAAGCATTTATAGTTCTAAGTGTCAAGGTTTTCTCTCTCACCCCAGTCCAGGGATGGGAGAGAAACCAAGCATTCAGCAACAATTAAACAAACCCCAGGAGAATGTCTGTACACTCTCCAGGCTTTACCAGTAGTCACTGCCACCAGGATCTCTCACAAAAGGTCCCCACCAAAGATCAGGAGCAGAGATCCCAACTCCTGCCTTGTGCAGGGGGATGGACTAGATGACCCTGGAGGTCCCATCCAACTCTATGATCTATGATCTGCTGGATGAGCAACCAAACACGCTCAAGAATGCAGTTGTGTAACAAGACACAAAGTCTTTGGGTGCTTTACTTTCACCCTGCCAACAGATGGTGCTGCAGCCACATTACAATAGGATTCTTTGCCTACATTTCTCAACAACTATCTGTGGATTCCTTTCAAAAACCTTTAGGCATTTCCTCTGGGCTTGGGGTATACCAGAGATGCTGGATAAACTGGTTCTAACTGCTGAAATGAGTGACACCTAGCTAAAATGGTCCTCAATACAGTCCCCACTTCTTAATCACAGATTGGTTGAACAAGACCCCTACCATCATGTTCACTTGTTATGTGGGCACATGCCCATCTGAAGAACAACGTGAGACAGAAATTCTGCACACTTTTCAGAGTGGGACTGTACTATAATAGCCTGTAGCTCTACCCACTGCATTCTCCAGTGATCTCCATTTGTGCAAACCAGCAGTAATTTTTTTTATATCTTACCTATGTTGTATGGATTTCAGCTGGAATCAAACCCCCTTTTTATTGACTTTGCTATGCATTTATTAGAGTCCTTGTTTCCTAAAAATCATTTGGGACATTGATTTAATGAAACATTCATCTACTCAGTAACTTCATAGGTAAAGGGTTTCCCTTGCTCGAAAGCCAGTCGAATCCGACTCTAGGGATGCGGTGCTCATCTCCGTTTCCAAGCCGAAGAGCCAGCGCTGTCCGAAGACGTTTCCGTGGTCATGTGGCCAGCATGACTAAATGCCAAGGCGCATGGAGCGCTGTGACCTTCCCACCAAAGTGGTACCTATTTATCTACTTGCAATTTCTTGCTTTCGAACTGCTAGGTTGGCAGGAGCTGGGGCCAGAGACGGGAGCTCACTCCGCCATGCGGCACTCGGGTCTCAAACTGCTCAACTACTGACCTTCCGGTCTGCAGCTCAGTGTCTTAACCACTTGAGCCACCGCAGACCCTCAGTAAATGGTGGCAGCGGCAAGCCCCACTCCCAGCTCCCTGTGCCGAACCACTGCAGCCAGGGGGAGGTCCGAAGAGCCCGCACCCGGCTTCCCCAGGCCAACGCCGAACCGCTGTGGCCGAGGGGAGGCCCGAAGAGTCTGGTCTCCCCAGGCCCACGCCAAAGTGCTGTGACCGGGGAGAGGCCTGAAGAGCCCCGCAGGCGGGTCCCCCGGCCCGCACAGAAGCGCTGCAGCTCAGGGGAGGCCTGGAGAGGCCTGAAGCCGGGTTCCCCAGCCCGCGCAGAAGCGGTAAGGGCTCCGTGGGGGTGGTGGTG
>NW_015164689.1:466004-486391 GCF_001447785.1 Gekko japonicus
CCTTTCTCTCTTTTCCTCTTTCGTTCTTTCGTTCTTTCCTTTCCTTCTTTCTTTCTCTCTTTCTTTCCCTCCTTTCTTCCCTTCTCTTTCTTTCTTTCTTTCTTTCTTTCTTTCTTTCTTTCTTTCTTTCTTTCTTTCTTTCTTTCTTTCTTTCTTTCTTTCTTTCTTTCTTTCCCGCCTTCTTTCCTTCTCTTTCTTTACCTCTTTCCTTCTCTCTTTTTATCCCCTTTCCTTCCTTCTTTTCTTCCTTCTTTCCTTCTCTCTCTCTTTCCTTCCTTCTCTCTACTCTCTCTCTTTCCTTCCCTCTTTCCTCCTTCTGTGGCCTAACTCTAGTGAGAACGGGTTTAAACTTTAAACCCCTTCTCTCTTCGCTCCCCTCCCACTGGCCAGCTGGGGAAGGGAAGGGGAGGCTTTTGAAGATGCCTCCCCCCCTTTTGCTTCTTGTTCTGTCATCACTTCCAGTGATGTCAGGGGGTGTGGCATATGCTAATAGCCTAGTAGCTCATTAGCATATGCTCCTGCAGCTCTTTTTCTACAAAATGACGCCTGATTGTGATTCATTATATTTTGAGATGTCCCCTTCACCATGACCCCCGAAACAAATTTATTACTAATATTCTATCCATGTGGGAAGGAGCCTCAGACTTGGAAAAAGTAATACTTTTGCTTGCAGATGAGGATTCTTATGCTTCTAATAGAGTTGCTTTGTTTTCATTAGTGGCAAGAAGGATTAGGTCGAACTGTATGGAATACAGCTATAATAAGAATTAAAATTGTTTTGAACTTTTTAAACTGGGCTGATTTTATATGGTTTAGTCCTGTATTATATTTGTAATTTTGTTAATTAATTTTGTTAAATTTGCTAACTTTGTAGTTTTAGTATGTGGAAGATGATGTTAATATATTGTTACGACCCATGGTCGAAACAATAAACTGAAACTGCTGCTATTAGAGAGTGAGTGTTGTTACAGTGAGGACTAGTACCTGGGAGATCGAGGGTCAGAGCCCCGCCTGCCCTGAAATTCACTGAGTGACCTTGGACCAGTCATTCTCTCTCAGCCAAGCCTAACTCAAAAGACTGCTGGGAGGATAAAATGGAGGAGGGAAGAACAATATACACTGCCCTGAACTCCTTGGAGGATGTGTAATATTTTTAAAGAGGATATATATATAATATTTATACTTTAAAAAGAGATTTAAAAGGTACCATTTAAGCCTCGTATATAATAAGGCAGATTGACAGAACTCACCTTCCCTCGTGCTTCCCTCAGCTGTTTCTCTGATGCCGCCTGTTTGGCGTTTGCTTCCCGAACCATCTTATGTGCTTCCTGTAAAAAAGAGTGCAAGAAATATGAAGAATTATGCCAGATAGTCAACATAATACAATGAACTGCTCTGAGTGCTTGAATCATACTCCAAAAAGTTGTATAAGTCTGATAAAGTCTAAGACAGTTTTAAAATGTTCGCTAATGTAGAACTGTGAGGTGGGTGGACACCAAAAGCAGGGCCTTTTCTGTTGTGGCATCTCAGCTATAGAACATTCTCTCCAGGTTTAGCATCAAGCACCAGGCAAAGATACTTCCTTTTGCTCCAGCCTTCTTGCTGAGGTTGGTTGACATAGGTGTGGATGGGAAAACCAACTTTTACTGAATATTTGATAGTCAGGATGTTATAGTCAAACTATGACCATCCTATCACAAGGTATCACCCTTCTATAGGGCTGCCAAGTGGGGGCGGGTGGCGGGTAAACCCCTGCTTTGGAGGCCCGATCTCCGCCGCCGCGGAATCAGGCCCCGAGGGGAACTCCACCCCTTGAAGCGCAGTGTGGCTGCGTCACCGGAGGTGACGCAACCATGTCGATCACATTGGGGCCTGGCCCCGATTGTCGGAGGGAAAACTCTATGGTTTTCCCTCCGACAATTGAGGCCACGCCCTCAACGTGATCAACGTCGCACGTCACTTCTGGTGACGTGCTGGTGGCGCGCACACTACAAGGGACGGCTCCCGGAGCGCGGCAAGGCTCCCCCACCAGTGAGTAAAATTCACTTGGCAACCCTACCCTTCCAAGAAATAAGAATTTTACTACACATCACGTGGGAGGTGGTAAAAGTATCATGTGTTCTCACCTAGACTATTTTAGACTATTCTGCAGAACATAGAATGCTTCTGCTCTCAAGGGTATCCATGTTTAGGGAACTACGGAATCCCTCCAGTGGATGGCTGTGGGAATTTAGCATTATCACCACCTGGAGAAGGCCCAAGTAATGAACAGTCCTGGAGCTCTATGTGTTTAAGGGAAGGAGCAGGGGACACAATCGCATCTGTGGAAGATGGGCCTTCTGTAGATATGCAGTCAGCACTAAGCTGTGTGATCAGGAGAACTACAGGTCTTGTGGCCCCTGGGTTCTGTGCCTTTCAGATGGGGGCAATCACTCATTTCAGGGCTCCCCAATAAAACAACTGTCTGACCAAAGAAAACTATTATGCCAAAGAGGCTAGGCCAGAACTTTTCTTCCTAACAAACTGGTTTTCTCCCTGCAGGGGATTTATTCTCTAAGTACTCAAACATGTAGCTCTCTCACCCACAGTCTGAAGTAGCACAGCATGACCTGCACAAGCAATTTGGCTATTTGTATAAATTTGGTTCTCCACAGTCAGTACCAGTACAGCTGGAGAATGCATGTACTCATGAATTCCATGGCTGATTTCGCACAAGGAGCTGCGCCGCCATCGCGCCTCCCTTTGTCCCGTTTCCATTGGTCAATTACCCACTCGAAGCTGCGCAGCTGCATTTTGACCTGCGGCTTCGCCCGATTTTCCCCGCAGTTTCGTGATCCTCAAAAAACAGGATCACGAAACCGTGGGGGAAATCGGGCGAAGCCGCAGGTCAAAATGCGGCCGCGCGGCTTCGAGTCGGAAATCGACCAATGGAAACGGGGCAAGGGGAGGCGTGATGGCGGCCAAGCTCCTTGTGCGAAATCAGCCCATGTGTAGTGCTCGAATTTGGTTCCAGAAGAGTAGGAACATCCCCTTGGGGTCCAGGCACTGATCTCAGGGGCAATACCTCAAACAAGCTTGCTGTTAACTCTTCCAGTTCCTGCTCCAGCTGTTCTCTCACTTTGGAAAGCCTTTCACATTCTTCATCTTTTAACTTCAGCTCCTACAGAGGAAAAACACATAAGAAACCAAAACTGCAGGCATGGGGGGGGCAAGGACTCCCCATGTAACCGTAAGGACATAGGACTCCTCCCACAGACACTTTAAGAATGCAAGGAGTTGTCTTTTACCAGTTGCCCACCTATGCCAGTATTATCTAAACTAACTGGCAACTGTTTTCAAGCACCTAAGCCAAAGGTTTTTCACACCCAATACCCTTTTTTTTGCTGTCAAGTTGCAGTCAACTTATAGTGATCCCATAGGGTTTACAAGGCAAGAGACGTTCAGAGATGGTTTGCCATTGCGTTCAGACGGGCCATTTATTCCGCTTTCGGCACGCTTCAGTAATGGATTTTATATCCACGTCCACACACCCAACATCTGCGCACCCTCCCCAGCCGTCGCTTTCCGGCTCAAACCCCCTTTAAAACGGAGTATTTTGTTACCAGGTCCCCAAGTGGTGTTTTCATGATTCTCCGGTTCTAGATGCACTTTTCTGACGTCTGATTGCTCCTGCGGTGTCAACCCACTTCTGGTTTAAATCCCCTCCCCACTCGAAAGCTGCCCGAGGCTTCCGCTTTTCGCCCACCATTTTTTTAAATGCACTGGCAGTGTGCACATAGGCGGAGCTCTGCCACCACGTTTAGAAAAACGACATTTAAACCATCACTTGTTTTAGCGTTTAGATGAGTTTGGGATCTCACAGAGGCCATTTTCGGGTCAAACATTTAAAGGGAAGTCTTTTGTTGGAGGGGTTGAATTGATTCACTCTGGTGGTTCTGCGCATGCGCCATGATAGTTCCCCCCCCTTCTACGGAGGGGCGCCTATGTGCATGCACAAACTGAGGACAAATTTTTTAAAAACCTGCCGACACACGCTCCCGCGCGTCAGAAGTGTAGACGCTGGGGAGCGATGTGACTGCGCGGTGAGGCAGGATAAAGGAGGTAAGTGTGATCGCGATTATCCAGATCAAATATAATCCAGTTAGAGCCGGAGCAGTTTAACCCGCTCTCAGCGCGCCGTCTGACCGCACCCTCTGTGTAGCTATTCTGGAGGGACTTCCCTGCTGGTCTCTCATCCAAGTACTAACCAAGGCCGACCCTACTTAGCTTTCGAGATCTGATGAGATCGGGCCAACCTGAGGTATCCAGGTCAGGGCTTGATTCTCCATTAGGTAGTCCAAAATTATATCATGAAAGTAGAGATGATGGGGGAAAGTCATATTTTGGGCTTTCTTAAATGCAACCAAGAACAACAGATTAAATTGTTCAGCTGGCTGGAAGGGCTGGAGGCAGCCTGAGGGATGTCTAGGGTGGGGGAGAAGGAGGGTTAGCTCAGAGTTCACCTCTCCTCTAGTGCATCTCGTCCTTCCTCAAGGAGGTCTGTCACAACCTGAAAACTACAGTTCTAGGTGAACTCTCTTGTCAGTACATGTTTATGGCAGTCACAAGTGCTAGTCAGAGTGCCAGACTTAGGTTCAAACCTCTACTCTGTCATGGAAGCTTTCCGAGTGCCCTTGGGCCCATCACCACTTTCAACCAAACCTACCTCACAGGGTCGTTATGAGGATAAAATATGGGCAGGATATCCCATAAATAAACTATGAAAATATCCATGTTATTAGAACATACAGAGGCCTCTTGCAGAATGAGAGCAGGGGCCACCAGTCGGTTTCCATCTCTACCTACACAGAGTCTCTGGAGAAAGCCACGGGGTGACTTCATGGCAACTGACATGTTTCTATTTGGAAGATTAATATTTTGCCTTTTCAGAGACCCTCTTGAGGGAGCACAAAATATTAAAAACATAAGGCAGGTGGTAATTAGAGATGGCATTCTCTGTGGTGGCCCTTCGCTTTTGGAATGCTCTCCCTGTTGAGGCTCACCTGACACCTACTCTACTGTTTTTTAGGCAACAGGCCAAAACATATCCTTTTACCTTGGTTTTTAATGAGGGTTTTTATCTTTTCAGCTTTTTAATGGACTGCTTCCGGTCAGATTTGTGCTGTCTATGTCCCTTGGGCTTGTTTCAATGGCTTGTTTTTATGGTGTTAATTTATTATTTTACCTGCAAGTGCCTCGAGCAAAACTTGGATGAGGCAACACAGAAATCTCTTAAATACATACATAACTAGTCCAGTAAAAAAAAATCATAAAATTATCCACAGTCAAACTGGCTATAAGAACAAGGGAGGGTTAACAGGTCCCTCCTGGCAACCGGCTGGGGACCGGGGGGGGGGGACTTAGCAGTAAGCAGGAGGGAGGCAGAGACTACCATGCCGGCAATGTGGCAATGTCACTTCCAACATGTACCGGAAGTGATGTCATCATGTTGCAAAGTCACAGCAACACTCTGGCATTAGGGCAAAAACTCTATGGTAAAAATGGTTTCTACCATACATTTTTTACCCAAATACCAGCAACATAGCTTGGGCCTCCCTCCTGTTCCTGGTAACTCCCCCTGCCGGCAGTGTTCCCTCTAAGCTGTGCTAGTGTGAGCTAGCTCACAGTTTTTTAGCCTCCAGCTCACACATTTTTGTCTTAGCTCGGGAAGGATGGGTGCAGAGCAAACTAATTTAGGCAGGAGCCAAATCGCTGGCTCACAACTCTAATGCCAGTAGCTCACAAAGTAGAATTTTTGCTCACAAGACTCCAAAGCTTAGAGGGCGCATTGCCTGCCAGCCAGATGACCAGCACCCTAGAACAAGCCAGAAGTGTGCCAGCATAAAAGTAACATTAAGTAGTTTAAAGTTATATTCATAAAACAGGCTAGAAAGCAGGGCATAAAAATTACAGCTAAAACATGGCATCCTTCCAATAAAAATCTGAGTAAAGATAAATGTAAAAGACAGTAAAGTACATGCCAGGCAAGGCTTAAGAAGGGGGCATTTCACAGGTGGTATGCCACCTCCGAAAATGCCCTGTCTCCAGTTGCCACCTCCTTACTTCTGAAGGTAGGAACACAGAGTGCACGGTTTAAGGGCCAGTGTTGCTTAATTGGCAGGCAGGACCGTATACAGAAAGGTGGTTCTTCAGAGAACCCAACCCCGAGTAATTTAAGTCCTTCAGTGTAAAAAACAGCACTTTGAATTTTGCCCAGAAACCAACATGTGTATAGTCCAAGCATCTGGAAGTCAGAACTATTCTGCCTCTGAATGTGGAGATTTCAGTTTTAGAATAACTAATAAGTTTGTGTTCCCTCAATACCTATCTAATCCTTTATTAAGTGTCAAACACATAAGAATGGGTCCTGTGGTATAAAATCACACTTTTTAAATATGAATCAATAAGATAATTAAAGAAATGTTCAGGTAAAAAGATTAGCATTACACACTTGCCACAAGTCTAAAAACACAAAACCACCAACGACTTGAAGTGTAAAACACACCTATAGGAAAAAAAACAACCCAGTTCATACAATGCTTATAAGCACACAAAATGTTATGCAATAATATGTTTGACAAAGGAAACTTAAATACACTAAATACTAAAAGATGGTTTTGTGTGGCCTTTACCCTCCAGTGGGTTTCTAGTTTCTTCTGCATTCAGTAACGGCTTTATTTCTTAAGGAATGATCAAAGTATTTACTGGTGAGCCATTCAGAAGAAGCTCACACAGATTCACATAGACTTGAGCATGCAAGCACATGACTCTACTCACAACTTTGTTGTCCTCACTTCTTTGCAAAGACTTACCTTCAGAGCTCTGTGGAGCTCATCTTTCAGGAACTCTGACCCCTTCTCACGGATCTCCACAGAGGAACTGCGCAAGCGGGAGACGCTGAGCTGAGCCATGGACTGGTTCTCATCCCCACTGCCACAGTCCTTGCCAGGAGGTTCCAAGTGCTGCAGCTCCTGTTCTCTCATGGTTGCAAGTGGCTTCCATTGTCCCACTATTGGCTGCTTGTGGACCTGATGCCGGGGCTCTTCGAACTGGGCCTGGCTGTAGGAGAAGACCCATTGGGTCTGGATCGATAAAGAAGACATGGAAAATATGTTCCCACTTTCCCCACTCTCAGCTGCATTCTACCACCACAGACTTTTGTATTAAGGTGATTTCATCTCACAGCAACTTTAAACACCTTATTTTCCCAGATGAGTTCAGAGATGGCCAAGAACAGAAATTAGGCACATTGCTTGTGTACACAACAGGGAAGGGAGACAGATTAGAAACAGAAAATTGTGCAGGTCAAAGAAGCTCCTTCACTTGATGAACCACCATGATAGGTTTCTGACAGGATTGCCAATTTCAGGGTGGAAAAATTCCAGGAGTTTTAGAAGCGCAGCCCGGGGGTTGGGAAGGGGAGGGGGGCTTCAGCAGTGTGTAACGCCGTGGAGTCCACCTTTCAAAGCAGCCATTTTTTTCCCAGGAGAACTCTGAATTTTCCAAGATGAGTTCTGTAGGGATCTGTGTTGTGTGGAGATATGGGAGATCCCCGGGCACTACCTGGATGTTGGCAACCCTAGTGTCTTAGGTTTTTCCAAACTGATCCTTGAAGTTAAAAGGATATTTCCTCAACGAAAGAAGCAGTGCATAGGAGTTGTACAGATTAGACAGACATCTTAAACTTTCTGTTGTTATACATGAGATGCTTTAACAACAAGAGAGGCCCTTGATAAACAAAATACCGTAAGGCTATTCTTCCCCAGCAGCACCACTAGGTGGCTTCTTATCAGGTATTGATCAGAACTAGATCTGTGCAGCTTCAGCAGGATTACTTCATCCAGTGCTTTTCAACTGAACCCTGGAAAACAAGGGGCCTCCATGCTCTGCAAGACTGTCCCCGTACCAACACGCTGCCCCACCCCATTTGACTTGTACCACGTCACACTATTGTTACCATGAACTGAACTTCTACTACCATAGTAGAGAAGAAATCACACCATAAGAAAAGAAGTTGAATTCCAATTCTGGACTTTGAATCTCACAGGCCCCGGTCATACGGGCCTGATGACGTGAGGGGGTGGGAGGCGTGGCTGTTCGCCCCGGAGCAAAATAAAGTGCGATAGCCCGATCACATGGTCCCCGAAGTCTCTGTGCTTAGGCTGTTAGCTGGCAATCACATGGCGACGCTGCAGCATGGCAAAGAAGTGGCGTGGCGCGATCACACAAGCATTTCACGTTTGTACGCATGTGCAGTTCCACAAAGCAGCACTGCTTTCAGTTTTGTGTTGGTGCACATGCGCTTATGAAAAACATCCGGTTTGTGACGGGACGTGGACGGGCGCCGGATGTCACAGGATACTAGCGTTCCCGCGATCAGACGCCCGTCTGTGCCGCGTGTTTTCCGGATACTAGTGCACTTTCCCTGGTACTTTTTAACTCCGCATCTTCAGCGGGACGCCACGGGTTGGCCATGAGTGCGCTACGCTTCCCAGATGTTAAAGTGTAATCGCGCCCTGAAAATCCGCCCAACATTCGTGCCTTTCGTGCGGCAAATTCTCCGTATGACCGGGGCCACACTAGAGTATATGTGCACAGCACAACTGTGCACACAACAGCCACAGTGTTGCTAGATGCACATGGTGCCTCACAATACAGATTGTCAGCAACCAGCCCACCATTATTTCTCATCCCAATAATCAACAGCTGCAAACAGCCTGCCTATATTTAAGAGCCATATCATGAAAAACACTGCCTACCCTTAAGCTGAGAATGGTGCAGCCTGACACTGGAGAACTCTGGACTGAAAGTGCTCCACACAGATGCACACGCGGCTGGACATGATGGGTGGCTCCTTGGCAGTTCCCAGAGCTTTCATTCAGGCAATGATCCAAATTCGGCAGAGTCTGCAGTTCAAATTAGCACTAAAGCTTATTAACAAACCCTCGAAGGACAAGTTGGGTGGAGATGGAGACATCACTTCCTACTTTCTAGGGAATACGGGATGTTTTCACAAAATGCTGTGTAGTGAGAGAGGCCAGAAGAGGAAGTCTAAGTATCTTAACTGTAGAAACAGGCTGACATAAAAGCCAAGCACATGTGAATCACTAGACAACATTCAGTGTTGCTTAGTCCATTGCCTGGGGTAAATATCTCAGCTGACTAACAAGTAGGACAGTTGTGACCCAAATGGGCTTCAGATACACCTCTCTGCATATTTATGATAAAGCCATTTGACCTCATTGAGTAAATATGCATTGGGTTGGGCTGCATGAAGTTATCCCTACAAGATGGGGCACAAAGATCACAAAGATGGAGTCTATAGAAGATTGCAGACATCCATCAGCAGCACTGACTGGCATTATGCATCCTAGAACTGGGAAGGATCACTGCCCTCTCTTTTTACTCCTCACAGTGTTGGATGGAAATTTACAGCAAAAGTCCTTTGATGCCTTAATTGTAAAGCTCTTCCTGAAAGGTCAGCTCCAATTGCTTGTAAATTCTCACAAAAAGCAGATGGGATGATATACACCTGGGTTTGGGATTGTTCCACCACATGCAGGGGTCTGTATGCCTGAACGCTTCTCCATACAAAAAGCAATCCCTCTGCACAGTGTCAAGTGTCGTCACCTTGCCTTCTCCTCGAGATGCTACTTTTCTATGTGAAACGGTGTGGGTTTTTTTAATATGGAGGAGCATTCAGACATACGACCCCTACCTGCAGTCTGTGGTCCAACTCCAGAAGCAGGGTTACCACCCCAGCACCCCATTTGTGAGAACCTGGCTTTATAGCTTCATCAGAGCTTTAGAAAGAATGGACAGGATGGAACAAAAAAACCTCTCCAAACAAACCCAGATTACCACAAATATACGGAAAAAATGTGGGTGAGAAAGTAGAAAAGGCAGATGGGGAAGGTCCCAAATAGCTCCGAAAATTACATGAGTCGATAAACAGCTAACCCAAATCCCACTTTTTATGAAGAAATACAGAACATATGCTGCACAGATATGGGGGGAAAGAGAAGCTGATGACTAACACATGGCCTTTGCCTGGCTTGTGAGCAGTAGATAGAAGGCTGTCAAAATACAAAAGTAAGTTTCAAGAGAAGGACTGCAGGGTTTGGACATGCAAAACCTGACCTTGCTGCTATCAGGTCCCAAAGAACACATTGGCCCCATTCTGGGTGTGCATTTTATGCATAGACAACAATAACAACCCTTTGTCTAAATAAGGAAAAAAGAAAAATGAGCAGCGAACCAGAGAGGCAGGGATGGAATGCTGAACTTGGCTAGAGAGATCTAAAATGAAATTCCATCTTGGACGACAGCCTCTCTCGGCCTCAGATTTCCAAGCACAGAAACGGCATAACCAGGGTCTCTTTCACAAGCAACCATGAGCAAGGCTGCAAAGCTCTTTATTTGTTAAGAGGGATGCATAAATAATTAACAGCAATATACTTATTGCGAAGAAAAATATTCAGTGGGGGTGGAGGAGAAATCCCATGGGAAAGAGAACTGAAGAGCAAGAAGGAGGGATGGCTGTGATCCAGAGAACCATATGTACAGTTAAGCTGCAGTGTTACCTATGGGGTGCAAGCCATTCATTCGCCAATTATAAGAGAGTTCAGGCTGTGCTTTCAGCCTTGGTCAGCGGATTGACCAAAGAACAGTTTTTGAAACCAGTCATTGTGTGGACAAGCACAGTAGAAAGCACATAAAAATGAGATTGTGTATATCTGGAGTGTGATATCTATATCTATATATCTATCTATAGTAGGGTTGCCAAATCAGAAATCCTTACCGGCGGGGGAGCGTCCTGTCGCTCCGGGAGCCGGCCGGGGATGTGCGCGCGTGCCGCCAGAGCATCACCAGAAGTGACGTCACACGCTGGGGCGGGGCCACGCCATTTGAGGGGAAGACAAAGAGTTTTCCCCTCAAATGGCGTGGCCCCGCCCCCAGCGTGCGACGTCACTTCCGGATGACGCGCACGCGGGGGTGGGGTTTCTGCCCCTCAGGGGGGTTTGGTAACCCTAATCTATAGATAGGGGTAGATGATAGACAGACTCTCTCTCACACACACACTCAAAACTGCAAGCAGCAGAACATCTGTATGACTTAGCTTTGGATTCAGATTTAAAATGGCCTAAAGTTGTTTTAAGAAGTTCAAAAGACCATCAGCTCCATTTCACTGAAGCAGATGTTGATTAAGTGGTAAATAAATATCTAAGAAGACGTGAGACAGACATGGGGGATATGAACCGTATGGAAACAAAAAAATGTAAATGTAATTGCCATTTAACAGGAAGAGTAATCAGATAGAAAAGAAAGTCAACAGGGAACTAGTTCTGCAAAAAAGGAAGAAGATTATGATACAAATCCAATTTCAGTTCCAAGTCAAATAGTACCAAGGCAGCCAAAGAACATGAGCAGTGAATAGATGGAAGAAGACCAAATCACTTCATAAAGTTTACTTTGCAGCTTGGAGCCTATTAGCAAAAAGGGGAAAAGAGAACACTACATCTCACGTATGTCACCCTAAACATCAATACTTTGGCATATGGTCACATGTAACAGGGCCAATCTTTAGACCTAGAGCAGAATTGTGCTGTCTTTTCCTGAAGCCCCCTCCCAGAGCAAATTCCTACTAGCATCTTCACCACAGTTAATGGGACACATCAGTAGCATCATTAACCACAGGAAGCTAACCAGGCACAACCACACACACACAACATAATAAGGATTCAATACCAGAGTATGTTCACACACACACACAAAACCTTTATTGGCATTGAAAGCACAAAACATCATGGAAATACAGCAAAATACTAAGATGCATCAGTCCCTTACGCTTGGCTATTTAAGCCTCGTCTTCTGATTGCATAATATAAGAATTTTGCAACAGCCAACCAGAGTATGTTAAAAACACAATTTAGCAGGCAACCTGCAGCCCAATACATTAATTGCCAAACATTAATTCACACAGCTCATATAGTATGTTGATTCCACTTTAAGGTGGAATCCTTCTGCAGTTACTCCACTGGTTACTAATCCGTTGCCAGGTTCAATTCAAGATACCAATGATCACCTACAAAGCCCTTGGACCCACATAGCTGCAGGGCTGCCTCTCCGCTATGTTCCCCCACAACAGCTTTACACAGATGTGCAATGCCTTCTGAAGGTGCCCCACCCTACAAATGGGATGGGTAAAGGCCAATTCAGGTACATTCTCTGCTGTGGCCCCCACCTTCTTGGATGGTCTACTTGAGGTCAGGAAGACTCTCAAACTCATTCTGTAGCCAGGTTTTTTAAAGTCAGGGGGGCATTTAAATTTCTTAGGGGACACTGGCTAATCAAATTAAAGGAATACTTGACTCCTTCCCCGCACCAGCCACCTCTTGGGGACCCTGGGCTGGATGGGAAGTAAGTCAAGCCTTGCCAGTAAGTCAGGGGCCTAGCCCCAAGGTGCCCCACTGTGACTAAGGGCCTGTTCTGTAGAATGTGCAGAACAGTAACATTCAGGAAGGCATTTTTATGAAGGGATCAGAACTGTACTCTGATGCATTTCTACATAAGTCTTCCATATTGTTCTCACCTTTGGCTACCAGCCGTGTCCCCAGCTCGCCGTCCACCCAGCGGTTCAAAAGCTTCAGCGAGTAGATAAAATGGGTACCACTCCTTAGAGAGGGTGGGCACACTTAACCCCCCTGTTGGGAAGTGTTAGCCGACAAACAGAAGGTCCGCGCGTAAGATCAAAAGCCGAGAGAGACCTACGCAGCATCAAAGAAAAGCCTGCAATGGGCCCTTCCGGCCAGACAGTGGCAGTGGTGTGCTGCGACTGAGAAAAATGCTGACGACATCAAGCGACGCTGACTAAGAATGCCACCGGAACACGTCTGATGCTTACAGCTGACCAAACTCCCTGTCGACTTGCGAAGTGTGTGTGATTAAAAATATTTATTTATTTAATTTATTTATTTAAATTTATAACCCGCCCTCCCCGCGAACGGGGATATATGTTGTCCTCCCTTACCCCCATCATTGTTAGTCCCATGTCAACACATGAGTAACTGTAAATCGCTCAGAGCTGGCAGCTCTGCAAGGATTGAGCGATCAATAAATTGAAAGACTATTATTATTATTATTATTATTATCCTCAAAAGCACAACTAAAGTATACAAAGCCGAGCGAAGAATTTGGGGGGGAAACTTGCTGATCACTGCCAGTAAACCCACTTGTATTCTTACTCTCTGCAAATTAAACAAAATTGGAAACTGTTGAAAACATCAGCTAAAGAGAGAGAGAAATCAGGGGAGAACGGCCAAGAAACAAACATCACGTTTTCCAGGAAGAGCAAAAGCTAAGATCCCCGAGTAAGACTAATCCAAACATAGATGGAAGTTACATGTTTGGAAAGCAATGTTTTAGATCAGAGGTAAGAACAATATTAAACCAGACACAACTTGATTGCATTGTAACAGCATTTAGAGCTGAATTCAAAGACCCAGGTCATGCTGAGGTTGTGCACTTGTGCCTGGGCTGCAGATGGGACCTCACAAAACTGAGTGCTTCTCCATATCCCACCCCCATCACTGTACACAGGAACTTAGTATGTCTGGGGAAAGACTAGGCTAGAACCTTTTCCCATGACATGCCAGTTTTCCATACGAATGGAATCTCTCCTCCACCCTGTTCGTACGGAGGCATATTTAGTCAGGTGGCAGGTGAGGCGTTGCATGAAGTGATGCACCCCAGACACACCTTCTAAGAACCAGGACAAAGAACTACCATTGTCTTCTAAACAAGGGAAGTAGTGGTTCTTTGGCTGGGTAGCATCAAGCACACCTTGCACATTAAAACTTCCCATTCATCTCTTGATTGCTTGAATAGCTATGATGACAGGGATGGAAGTATAAATTGAGATGATCCAAGGCATTACAAAAATAATTCTTCTCTTCCTCCTTTGATTAACAAGGGTATGCTAAAAGGCTGGTGGAAGATAACAAATCTATCCATTCATAAGAGAGGAAAATCCAGAGTAGATGATCAGCTCAAGGATAAGCAGCCCCCAACCTTATGCTGCTTTATGAATCTGTCCAGTAGCATGGTTCAGTGCCCAGTCTGAATTGAGTGAAGAAAGCCCTTGACAGATCAGAACAACAAGGAAGCCCTATGTTCCAACAGGGAATACAGGAAAGTTAATTGCACCTCCGTTTATTAAAGTATGGGACAAATGTTACAGGTTCTTCAGCACAGGTATTTCTCCACTGATTTCAGTCTTCCATTAGATCACATTGTGATCAACAATCAGGATCTTTTGATGACTTCCAGCTTCGGCGTCTTGCTGGCGGGTGCGCTCCATCGCAGCTCTGATAAGTGAGGCCCGCAATCACACCAGACGGGAGGGGTCCTGGAATATTCCAGGGGCCCCCAGAGCCCCCAGAGAGGGCTCATAGCCTGGGGCACGAGGGAAGCCTCTCCCGATGTGCCGGCCAAAGGATCGAGGCTTCCTTTTGCCCCGATAGGTCCTGCTGGTGCGAGACCAGCCATGGACTAAAAGAAGCATACTGAAACGAGCAGGCAGGAGATCTGGCATTAAGAGACTTTTCCCGTTTCTGGGCCCAAGCCAAGGAGTAAAGCATGAGTGACTATTTGGCAAATTGTGCAAGCAGTTAGACGCAAACCCACAAAACCGCTTAAAAAGCCCCAAATACAGCGAAGGGGGGGAGGCTACCCTACCCCGGGAAAATCAGCCGAAAAAGAAAGAAAGTGAGGGGCAAAACGGCGGCTTTGAAGGGAGAATGTTAATTCAACAGACTGTTGTGCAGACTAGAAAAAATCCTCTACTTCAAAAAACTTTCAGAAGCAGTAAAAACTTTTACCTTTAATGTAAACAATGTCTCATTGGGGTGAAAAAATGGCGCCTGGAGTGAAAGCTTCTTCAGGAACTGCCAGCTCATCGTCTCTGGCTTCCAGAGTGAAAGTAACCACAGATATCTCCAAGATGATTACTGCAGCATTGCACCCTCTACTGGACCAGATGACTAAATTGAACAACAACTTTGTAGCGCTACAAAAAGAACTGAAAGAAACCAATGCAAGAACAGAGAAGACAACTAAAAAGCTGAAGAAGGTTGATGAGAAGACAAATGTATTGAACCAGAGAATGGAGGTAGTGGGAAAAGAGAGGACCTCCGAGAAACAACAGCTGTTACAACTTCAGTTAGAACGGTCAGCATACGTCCTGAGATTTCAAGGTATTCTGGAGCAAAAAGATGAGAACCTGAAAGAGATTCTAAGCGAAACCCTAGCTCCTGTTGCAGGTTGCAAAGTGGAACTCTTACAAAACAACGTGGATATGGTATACTGAACCTATCCCGAATTTATCAAGAAAAACAACCTGCCTGGTGAAGTATTTGTGAAATTCTCTAAAAGGTCAACAAGGGATATGATTCTGAAAGCGACCAATGGAATAACCTTAAAAATCCAAGGAGAAGAAGCAAAGGTCTTAAAAGATGTTCTATTTGAGGTGAGAAAGAGGAGGAAACAATATAAAAATCTGACTTCATTTCTACAGAAAAATGCCACTCCCTACAGATGGATAATCCCGGAAGGATTTATCTTCAACTTCAAAGAGAAAAAAGAAAAGATTGACTCTGTCCTCAAAGCAAAAGCATTTTTGAAACAGCATCAAAGTCCAGTGAAAGAAAAAGGGAAAGTAAAAGACAGTATCGTTATAGAAGATGTTGGTGACCATGGTTCCAGAAGCAGTGACAGCTCCTCAAGTAGCTCCCTAGAGGAGGTTTTTGACTCTGAATCAGAATTAGGAGTTGTGGCCACGAAATCATTTAAAGTTAGGCTGCCCTTTGGTAAGAACAAACGCGGAGGGAAGAAAACAGCTAAATAACCCGATTCTGAAAGTCTGTTCTTTCTTTTGTGTTTATTTACTAGAATGCACACACTATAGCTAATTTTGTTTGCACTGTTTAAAATAGAAATATCAATTTTTAATCTCCAACTATGTTAAAGCTAAACAGTGAGGAAATACCAGGTAACCGAAACGTAAAACATTTTTGATCCCTGTTTACTCTGTATTTAGGAGCTGTGGTGGCTCAAGTGGTGAAGACGCTGAACTGCAGGCTGTGGAAGGTCAGTAGTTCAGCAGTTCGAGACCCGGGTGCCGCAAGATGGAGTGAGCTCCCGTCTCTAGTTCCGGCTCCTGCCAACCTAGCAGTTCGAAAGCAAGAAATTGCAAGTAGATAAATAGGGACCACTTCGGTGGGAAGGTCACAGCGTTCCGTGCGCCTTGGTGTTTAGTCATGCCGGCCACATGACCACGGAAACGTCTTCGGACAGCGCTGGCTTTGAAACGGAGATGAGCACCGCAACCCTAGAGTCGGACTCGACTGGCTTTCAAGCAAGGGAACCTTTACCTTTACCTTTACTCTGTATTTTACTTTAAATTATTCCTTTTTCCTCTATCCTGTAGTGTGTAGAGATGAAAAGCAATAAAAAACTTTAAAAAAACCCAATCAGGATCTTTTGAAATATGACTGACAGAATTGAAAGTTTTGCCAATATTGGGAGGCTAGCATATTCTAATAACATTCTGGCCACAGACTGGAAATTAAGCATAATTCCTACAGCTAAAGAATATCTTAATTTAAGTTTGGCAGTCTTTCCATTCCAGCAACCTAACATACATAGAAAATCTGGCAAGATTTGCAGAGTATTGGTAAATGACCTATAGTCATATGCCAAATCAGACTTCTAATATTGTATAGATTTTCTTTGTTTTTGTCAAAATGTAAGATTTTATAAAATGTTGGATGTTTTGAGATGAAAATTAAAATTTTAAAAACAACGGAGATGTTTCTAAAGGAAGACTTAGAATAAGTAAGGCAAAGTTGGGCCCCAACATAACCCATGGAAACAAGGTGTGATTATACCAAAGACCACAATGGAAAGTTAACTAACTTGCCAATCGTTTCCCTCCCCTCATTAGAGGAAGAGGAAACTTTTGTTTTTCAGATTTACTTCTTTTGAGAAATTCAAGAAGAGCTCTTATTGCCCAAATAATGGCTTGGATCCAAAGGTTTGTGCTGCAGCTAGAGAGAGAAAAGAAAATCACGCTGCATGACTAAATTCTTCTATCTGAAGGGGAGAGAGGGAGAGGGAGATATCTCAAATGCCCTTTAGAATAACCATTGCCTATGCAGGGAAGAAAAAGAGAAACTGCATTCAAGTATGACTTGCCCAAGATCATCCAGCTAGTATTTAGAATTTGTATCTAAGCTTCCCGGGTCTGACTGGTTGAAACACACACTTCAAGGCAGTCTGATGTATTTCTGTTTCTGCTGCTCACGCTGCTTGATGGGTCCAGAACCAAAGCAAGTGAATCAGATTTCAGTCTTCAGTCCCATGTGGCAGAGATCTCTTAGAGAGTCGATTCCTAATTAAGTGCTCAAGTTGCCAAGACTGGCTGCCACTCCCTGTTTTGTCTATCATGTCTAAGAAACTTCAGGCACGTTAATAAGGGATATAAACGAAGCAAAGAACCCCTTAAAGCTTCATTTAGCTATGAAATGCATCCCTTATAGCTTTCCAAGGCACAACACCACAGCAAGCCGGGTGACCTACTCGAAAAGGAATTAAAATGGCTGCACAGGAACTTTCTTAACGTAGAACAAAGTTTCAGTCCAGTGGGACCTTTAAGACCAACTGTTAAGTCGCTTGCTTAACAAAGAAGTCGGAGAGTGATTCAGCAAGAACACAACTTTATTCTTCAACTCGAACACAACTCCAACACGGATCAACATCTGATAGCCAGAACGGGACAGTTCAGCTTTTACATTGCAGTTGTCCTGCTTTTAAACTCTCCCGGCTAATGTAGCCACACCCACTGTACAAATACCAACCAATACGGTTGTTCATATAAGGACCAATCACAGACGTTCCCACTCAGGGAGCTTGCTGTAAAGTGATTGGCTAGGTGCTTCCTGGGCTAGCAATGCGATTGGATGGATTTGGATCCTAGCCCAGGACGAAGCTCAACATGGCAAGTCAATTAGATGTTTCACATACATCATGCATTCAATGACAGCTATTGAATACATTACACCAACAAAGTTTTATTCAAGGTATGAGCTTTCGTGTGCAGGCACACTTCCTGCTTCAACACAACTGCCCAGGGCCCACCTGGATCTTTCTTAACCTAGCCTAAAAAAGCCTCACTCAGCAACAGTTTCCTTCATAGCATTGTCAACTGAGCAAAATAGCTGCGGTTCCTATCACTTCCTGGAGCAAGCTTGGAAATGGGTAGCTCATGTTGAAAGTTTTCCCTTCTATTTCCACAGAAATCCCACTGCCTTTTGTATGCACACTGGGGCTGCAGTGGCTCAAGTGGTTAAGACGCTGAACTGCAGACCAGAAGGTTGGTAGTTCAGCAGTTCGAGACCCAAGTGTGCCGCATGACGGAGTGAGCTCCCATCCCTAGTTCCAGCTCCTGCCAACCTAGCAGTTTGAAAGCAAGACATTGCAAGTAGATAAATAGGTACCACTTTGGTGGGAAGGGAACAGCGTTCCGTGCGCCTTGGCTTTTAGTCATGCCGGCCACATGACCACGGAAACATCTTCGGACAGCGCTGGCTCTTCGGCTTTGAAACGGACATGAGCACCGCAACCCTAGAGTCGGACTCGACTGGCTTTCGAGCAACGGAATCTTTACCTTAACTCACAAATGGAAATTAGGAGTGCATTGCAAATATTCAGAGGATGGACTTTTCTTGGCAGAAGATCTGTCTAACCAACAGAGCAGAAGTAGAACAAAGGGTCAGTGGCTGCCTCGTTCCAGTTAAGGGTGTGAAACCTGAGACTTTCTTCAAGGGATACAAACAACACTAAGAATTGAATAATTTTCATGGTGGTGTTGAATATTTAACTTTATTTCCAGTCACTTGTTCATAAGAACCCTTTGCAAGGTAAACATAAAAGTGCAACTTCCACAGGGACAGAAGGTCTTTATGCAATTAGCAGCAGCCGTAGGGGATACTGTGAATAAGTGCCCCTTTGCCTTTAGAAACATGTTTTCCCTTCTTTCAAGCTTCCCCATTTTTCCTCCGTGCTTTTCTACCTTCACTTAGTATATTTCTTCTTTTTTTTCTCCAGAGGGACCCAAAGTGACCAACAACATTAATAAGCAAATCAGGGGGGATTAAAATTTCACTTGCGGCTTTATTACTCCTCATTATAGAAATTAGGGATTTTATTTGGCTGATAGATACAGGGAGCCACTCAAGTGAGTTCTTTAATAAAACACGATAGATAAGCATACATTTTAACAAACAGAAAGTAGCCCACTATAACATTGACTGGTACTGAATGCAGGCCAGGAGCCAGGAGTCTGTGGCTTGTGGGGCAATTGTTTTCCTGGTGGGGCTGAAGTTCTCAGTGCAGAAAGAAAAGCCTTTTAGCCAATAGGAAGCTGCGACCAGGATAGATCTCTACATTGCAAGCTGTCAACCACTTTAGAGGACAGTTCTCAACTGCTGCAAGTTAATCACTCCTGCCAGACTAAGCAACAACAAGCCAGAAAGTGGGGGGTGAGGACTTCTATAGTCAAGAAAGCTACCACTGAGATAGGAAAATTCTCTTAAAGGAGACCAGTTTTTTGGCACAGAGTTAGAAGGGATCATAGAGGTCACCTACTCCAACCCCCTTCCTCAGTGCGAGAATTAGTCAACTACAGCACCCCATTTTGCTTAAAAGAGCACACACCTTTTTAAAAACGTTTAAAATTATTGAAAAAAGCATTTACAGGAGAAATTATTGTGGGGCTGTGCCTTTAAGAAAGAGGCAGAGCCCCCAAAGCCCCACCATAGCTACAGGCCTGATTGAATCCGTGGTCATTCAGTGCCCCAGGGCAAGAGCTAAAGGCCCAGCGTTCTTTGGCTTCTGCCCAAGAGCTCATGTCTCCGGCCATGCCCAAGTTTATACAGAAAGAGCAGGGAAAAAGCACATCTTTGAAATGTCGCAGCTGGCAGCCATGACATTTGTCTTATTCTTCACCCCCTTGCTCCTTTACTCTTACATCTCCTGCAACGACCACCTTTTCCTCTAGAAACATGGAGCACCCATAAAATACATGACAGTACAGAAACACATGTCATGCAGTGGCGGTGGTGTTCAGAACCTAGCTGCTTTTCCATTGATGTGAGAACTCTCCTCTATGTTGGAATTTGCTGTTTTGTCAGTTGCCGTTTTTGCCCTGCAAAATGGAAAACTTTCCATATATTCTACAGCTAGAAAAATCAATTATCTGCCACCATACACATTCAAAAGCTTCCTCAACA
>NW_015164689.1:486450-499924 GCF_001447785.1 Gekko japonicus
TATGATCAAGATGAAAGCAAAATGAGTTCTTAGACTTCAGGGTTTTACGTTATCTTCTGTCGCTGAAAGCTCTGAAATACTACGGTTTTATTTGTAAAAATTCCAATCAAGATATAGTGTTATTAATAGTATTTTCAAGTTTAGATTTTTTAATGATATAACTTTATGAGTTACGTCTATTAAGCGTTAAATTATGGGTTCTACCTAGCGAACTCTGCATTCTTCCCAGGTGGGAAACAGCTTTGATCTAGAAATTATGATGAGGGTGGCCTCTCTATTGGTTTATTCCAAATTAAGTCATTAAAATTTTTAGAACCTAGATAGTTTTTTTCAATGTCAATCCAATTTGGAATTTGTAGTGAAATAGTAGTAAAGAAGAAGATGCAGGTTTACATATTTGTGCTGTTAGTCTGTGGACTCCAGATTTAGTCTGTAGACTCCAGATTCTGCAACCTAGTTAAGGAAACCAGCGTGAAACATAAAAGCTATTTGCAAAGGGATGTGTTAGCTAGATTTTTTTTAGAAATCAGATTCTGCCACAAACTGAGAAAAATGTGCAGGATCTGCACTTTACCAGCAGGCCCTGCCAATTTCCTGTGGAGTCAATCTGACGAAGCTGTTTCCTGTATGAAATGCCTGTGGGGGTCATTCAGCAGAATTCTGTGGGGAATCTACAGAACAAAGAATTCCCCAGAAATCAGCCTTGAATACACATCAGCATTGTGGGGTCAAGAAAAGAAATGTTCACCATGATGTGCAAAATCTGTCCTTGCCATTTTGCTAGCATTTGCATCCAGAACAACTGATGCAAATCAACAAATCAGCTCTCTTTTTTCCATATACCAGCAGAGACGGTTATTAGCTGGGGCAGAATCATCATCCTTCTGTCGGGATCCGGGTTAAATCAGTTCTCAACACCAGTCACTTCGAAGAAAGCTAACTTTATTGAGGCATTGATGGAGACCATACTGGACTCGAGCTATTGTTAGGACTGACGGTGGACGTGCAAAGGTTACATAAGAACACAGGTAAAGGTAAAGGTTCCCTTGCTCGAAAGCCACTAGAATCCGACTCTAGGGTTGCGGTGCTCATCTCCGTTTCAAAGCTGAAGAGCCAGCGCTGTCCGAAGATGTTTCCGTGGTCATGTGGCCGGCATGACTAAACACCAAGGCGCACGGAACGCTGTTACCTTCCCACCAAAGTGGTACCTATTTATCTACTTGCAATGTCTTGCTTTCAAACTGCTAGGTTGGCAGGAGCTGGAACTAGAGATGGGAGCTCACTCCGTCATGCGGCACCCGGGTCTCGAACTGCTGAACTACCAACCTTCCAAAGGCCCATCCAGTCCAACACTCTTGTGTCACACAGTGGCCAGAAATACCAGTGCCATCAGGAGGTCCACCAGTGGGGCCAGGACATTAGAAGACCTCCCACTGTTGACCCCCCCCCCAAGCACCAAGAAGACAGAGCATCACTTGCACCAGAGCCCCTATCTATACCTTGTGGCTAATAGCCACTGATAGACCTCTGCTCCATATGCTTATCTAATTCCCTTTTGAAGCCGTCTATGCTTGTAGCCATCACCACTTCTTGTGGCAGTGAATTCCATGTGTTAATCACTCTTTGGGTGAAGAAGGACATCCTTTTATCTGTTCTAACCCGACCACCACTCAGCAATTTCATGGACTGCCCACGAGTTCTTGTATTGTGAGAAAGGGAGAAAAGTACCTCTTTCTCTACCTGCTCTATCCCATGCACAATCTTATAAACCTCAATCATGTCTCCCCTCAGTCGTCGTTTCTCCAAGCTAAAGAACCCCAAGCGCTTTAACCTTTCCTCATAGGGAAAGTGTTCCAACCCTTTTATCATTCGAGTTGCCCTTTTCTGCACTTTTTCCAAAGCTATAATATCCTTTTTAAGGTGTGGTGACCAGAACTACACACAGTATTCCAAATGAGGTTGCACCATTGATTTATATAGGGGCATTATGATATTGGCTGATCTGTTTTCAATACCCTTCCTAATAATCCCCAGCATAGCATTGGCCTTCTTTATTGCAGTCACACACTGTCTCGACATTTTCAGTGAGTTATCCACTACAACTCCAAGATCTCTCTCTTGATCAGTCTCTGCCAGTTCAGACCCCATCAATGTGTATTTATATTTAGGATTTTTAGCTCCAATGTGCATCACCTTGCACTTGGCCACATTGAACCCCATTTGCCATGTTGACGCCCACTCGCCCATCCTTGACAGATCCCCTTGGAGTGCCTCACAATCCTCACTGGTTTTCACCACCCTGACAATTCCGTATCATCCGCAAATTTAGCCACTGCTTACTCCCAACTCCAAATCATTAATGAACAAATTAAAAAGCAGTGGACCAAGTACTGATCCCTGTGTTACCCCACTGCTTACCACCCTCCACTGAGAAAATTGCCCATTTATACTCACTCTCTGTTTTCTATTAATTCGCCAGTTTTTGATCCATAAAAGGACTTGTCCCATGATTTTTGAGCTTACTTAGGAGTTACAGATATATTGGGTTCAAATTAAGGCACTAAAGATCAGGATCCAATCACCCCATGGTATTTGCCAGCCAGAATTAACAGTCAGCTACCCCCCCCCCATTAAGCACATACCCCTCTCAGAGCATCCCTCCTGCCAGAACTAACAGTTGCCTACCCTCCCATAGACACGTAGCCTCTACATAGGAAGGGAAACAGAATAACAGGCATTTGAGAAGCCAGGGCATTTGGCCCCACGAAGGTGACAAGCCCCTGGGCACATCAAAGAGAGGGGAACCTCCTCTCTCAATGGCAGGCCGAGCTGTAAAATGCAAAGGGAACCTGACACCTCCTAATATGAAGTTCCCAACCTTAACTGAAGTACTCTGAATACAGAATGTATTACAGAAGCAAAAATGGTTTTTAGTAGAATAATATTTCCTAGTGATGGAAACAGAAATTTTATTTAGGATCAGATTGGGTTTTTTTGCCTGGCTGTAATTTTGCTTGATTCTTTAAGTGCATAATGACACATTCAGGTTGATCTACTCAGTAAGTCATTCCCATTGGTTTGAAGTGAAAACGTATTTCTGCAAGTTAAACCCAACTTTCTCAGTAGGGGAGATTCTTAAGGATTGTATACATCACCCATAGAACCTTTCCTCCGAAAAATCATCCTTGGATCTGGATGAATTGGCTAACTACCAGCCAGTATCCAATTTGCCCTATTTGGGCAAACTGACTGAGAGGGCGGTGGCGATTCAGCTGCAGGGTTTTTGGGATGACGCCTCCATATTAGATCTCTTCCAGTCTGGCTTCCGACCAGGCCACGGGACAGAGACGGCCCTGGTCGCCCTCACAGATGACCTCTGGAGGCACCTGGATCGAGGCGGTACAGCAGTGCTGCTGTTGTTAGACCTGTTGGCGCTGTTTGACACGGTCGACCATCAACTACTGATCCACCACCTCGCCGACACCGGGATTCAGGGGTTAGCCTTGCAGTGGCTCTCTTCGTTCCTTCAGGGCCAGGGACAAAGGGTGGCCGTTGGGGAACAGCTATCCAGAAGGCACCCGCTAGTCTGTGGAGTGGCCGAAGGAGCAGTGCTTTCCCCAATGTTATTCAACATCTACATGCACCCCCTTGCCCAGATTGCCCGGAGACATGGACTGGGCTGTCACCAATATGCTGATGACACCCAGCTCTATCTGTTGTTGGACAGCCAGTCAGACTCTAGTCCGGGAGATCTGGACCTGGTGTTGAAAGCCGTGGCTAGCTGGCTTAGACTGAGTCGACTGAAATTGAATCCGACAAAGACGGAGATCCTGTGCCTGAGTCAGAGCAGGCCAAGGTTAGGAATCCCTCTCCTGACCTTCAATGGGGTGCCGTTGGTGCCAGCGCCAGAGGTTAGGAGTTTGGGAGTGTTCCTGGATGCCTCCTTAACGATGGAGGCCCAGGTAGCAGCCACTGCAAAGTCTGCCTTTTACCAGCTACGGCTAATTAGGTAGTTGGTTCCCTTTCTTGAACACAATGACCTGGCAACAGTGATCCATGCAATGGTCACCTTGAGATTGGATTACTGCAATGCTCTCTACATGGGGCTGCCCTTGTCCCAGATCCGGAAGCTACAGCGGGTGCAGAATGCAGTGGCGAGACTGTTGTTGTGTCTTCCTGTGCAGGAACACATCTGGCCTGTGTGCAGGAACACATCTGGCCTGGCTGAAGGCACTGCACTGGCTGCCTATAGCATACCGGATTCAGTTCAAGGTGCTGGTTCTTACCTTTATAGCCCTATATGGTCAGGGACGTACATACCTAAGGGACCGCCTTTCCCCAGAGAGCACTGCAGTCGGGGGCCCAGAACCGGTTGGCCCTCCCAGGTCTTAAAGACGCTAGGCTGTCAACAACCAGGGCCAGGGCCTTTTCTGTGGCGGCCCCTTACGGGTGGAATGAGCTCCCGGATGACATCAGGGCCCTGCAAGACCTTTTGCAGTTCTGCAGTGCCTGTAAAACAGAGCTCTTCCCCCAGGCTTTCGAGTAGGGGGCCACCTTTAACCTCATGGCCCTGGCCATAACACCAACACCAACATCATTACCAACCTGACGACCAACAGCCTGGATTAGGGGTTGACAAAACGTTGAGAAAATGCCACCATCTTGCGCTATGTTTATGCTCTGAGTAGTAATGGTTTTATATATTGTGATTTTTAACTTATTTTGTTCTCAGTATATTGTGGAGTTTTAATGTATGCATCTATTTGTATGTATGTGTATGTATTGTAAGCCGCCCTGAGCGCGCCTTGGCGGGGAGGGTGGGATAAAAAAATTAATTAATTAAATAAATAAATAAATAAGAAAAACATCCTTGATCTAGATGCAATGAAAGATAGCATTTTTGGCTCTAACTCTCCCTCCACCACATTCAACTAACATGAAATCATCAAGGACTGTCGCCCTCAGCCAGAGAATCCTCCTGCCAAACTACAGTGAAAAAGAAGAGTTTCCGTTTTCCAGCTCATCAAAGCTCTTCCTTACACAGGAAGAAGCCTCTCCCATCCACCACTAGGATCCTGCTATGGGCAAACAAACAGGACCTACTGAGTGCTGAACCTGCACAAAGTTCATTCATTTCAACATGTTTTTGCCAGACCCTCCCTCATTTAACTTTCTTCCTGGTATCCTCCAAGAAGTTGGCAGTTTGCATGGGGGAAAAAATAAATGTTTTGAAAGCACTGTCTGAAAGCATGGAAGGGCTTCCCTTCCCTTCCTCAGCCTGCTCTGGGGGGTTTTTTGGGGGGAAACACCCCTCCCAACCCCCTACTTTACATAGAAATGGATTACCACGCTGTAGCAGGGCTGCTTCTCTCATCTGACCTTTCATTTGTGTTTTCTGTCTTTTAAAAAAAACTGTAAAGAGAGTAGAATACTTATTTTTCACTATGCTAAACAAGTGGGCTTTATACGGTGAGCAGAAGAATGGGGCACACAAGGGCCTGCCTCTGGATCTTCAGCAGTCCTTCGGGTGGCACAGCAGTCCTTCCTACCTTACACGTAAGCAACACTTTTGCCACGTTCCCTGGAAGTGCTAGGCTTAGGTTTCCTAACACTGCCTTGGTAAAAACCAGGAGCTGGTGGAGTTGGTAGGAATTTCCCCCTTTCTCTATGGTAGAAACACTCTGGAGTTAATTTGAATCCAAATGTCAAATTTCATCTGGAACAGTTACCCTTTTTAGGTTAATGAGATGAATATTAACGTCAGATTTTCACTGGTTAAGTTCTGTAAGTATTTCACGAATGGTTATATAGATGTTCTTCCATGGCTGTCTTCTGTCCTCCTATCAGGCGATCTAAATACTATTAAAATTACTGCTCTTAACGCACTCACAGTCTCTTTTGCAAATTTGTTATACACATCTCCAAATCACTACAAGACTAGAAACTGTAAAGCAACAGGGTTTAGGATGGAAATCCTTTGGTAACTCTGTGCAATTGCAGAATGAATGGACACAGACAGTGAAGTACATAAGAGAAGCCAATGTTGGATCAGGCCAACAGCCCATCCAGTCCAACACTCTGTCACACAGTGGCCAGAAATACCAGGTGCCATCAGGATATTGTGGGAAATTTTTATAAAAATGTATATCAACAAAAAGAAGAGAACATATATCAAATTAAAGAATATTTATTTAAAAATAACAAAAATAAGTTTAATGAAAACCAAAAACAAATTCTAAATGAACCAATAACAACATGTGAAATAATAGAGGTGATCAAAAAACAAAAGAAAAAGAAAACTCCAGGACCTGATGGTTTACCAGTTGAATTTTATCAAAAATTTGAAGAGCAAATATTACTCCCATTAAAAGAAGTCCTACAGAATATAAGTACAACAGGTAAAATACCTGATTCGTGGAATCAAGCAGTCATAACATTGATACCTAAACCCAACTCAGAGAGGCATTTAATTCAAAATTATAGACCGATATCTTTACTTAATGTGGATTATAAAATCTTTTCAAGTATTCTGGCGGCTAGATTGAAAAAAGTTCTGGTACAAAATATCCATTCAGATCAAGCAGGTTTTTTGCCAAAAAGATACATGAAAGACAACATAAGAACCATTATAAATGTTCTAGAATATTATGAGCACCACCCAGAAAAACAATTAACATTGATGTTTTTAGATGAGGAAAAAGCATTTGATAACTTATCATGGAATTTTCTGACTCAAAAATTAGAAATAAGCGATTGTGGAACTAAATTCCAGACTATGATTAATGCAATTTATAAAGAATAATATCCACAGATTATGGTTAATGGTGACTTAACACAGAAGATAAAAATTCAGAAAGGAACAAGACAAGGATGCCCTTTGTCTCCATTATTATTTATATTCACATGGAAACTTTAAATGAGCAAGTAAGACAAGATGAAAAGATTCAAGGGCTTAAAATAACAGGAGAAGAATTCAAATTATTAGCTTTTGTGGATGACTTGGTATTCATAGTGAAAAACCCCAAAGATTCAATTGCTCAGTTAATGAAAGTTATACTAGACTATGGACATATTGCCAGACTTAAAATTAACTTGAAGAAAACTAAGTTGTTGACAAAAAAATTGCCCCTTATATACAATAGAAGTTATCAAAAAAGGGTCTTCTATTGATATAGCTAAAAAATTAGATATCTGGGTATTATACTAACCAACAGACTCGTGGATAGAAGATAATTATAACAAACTTATGACAGAAATAAAGAAAGATTAAAATAAATGGAACCTTCTACAACTCTCATTAATGGGAAGAGTGTCTACTGTAAAAATGAATGTGTTAACAAAATTCTTATTTCTAGCACAAAATATCCCTATTCTAAAGAAAAACAAATTTTTCTTAGAGCAGGATAAAATCACAAGAAAGTTTATCTGGAACTCAAAAAAAGCTAGAATAAAATGGAAATTACTACAAGATATTAAAGACAGAGGAGGTCTTGGAGTTCCAAACTGGAACTTTTACTATCAAGCGGCTGCATTATGCTGGATCAAAGACTGGACTAATTTGCAAAATGTGAGAACATTGAAACTAGAAGGACACGATCTAAGCATGGGGTGGCACGCATATATCTGGTACGGGAGAGATAAAATCCACTCTAACTTCCATCAACATATAATAAGAGGATCTTTAATAAAAATATGGAAACTGATAAAAGAAAGATATTATATAAAAATTCCAAAATGGGTATCACCCCTGGAGGCATTTACGAAACTTTCTCTAACAAAAATAACAGATGATGTTATGAAATACTTTTAGAAAAAATAATAACTTAAAAACAGAAGAAAAATTGTCACAACACAACATACAGTTATCATGGTGGCGGTATTTACAATTGAAATCTGGATACACTAAAGATAGGTCTCAAGGTATCGAAAGTAATAAGAATGAATTTTAAAAGATCTGGTTATCTTCCAATGATAAACTTATCCAAAAATTGTATAAATTACTATTAGATGATTATATGCTAGAAGAAACGATCAAATCAGTGATGATTTTGTGGATGAGGGATATAGGTGGTAATATAGAAATTGGTACATGGAGTAAAATCTGGAAAACATCCAAAATGATGAAAGCTATTACCGTACTTACAAGGAAAATATTTTTTAAGATGATTCATAGGTGGCACTGGTCACCCGAAAAAATAGCAAAATGTTACAATAAAAATGACAACAAATGTTGGAAATGTAAGGTTAAAGTCGGTACTTTTAATCATATGTGGTGGAACTGTACAAAAAAGCAAAAATACTGGCAAATAATACAGAGTATAAAATTGGATATCATGGATATAGAATTAAAATTAAAACCAGAATGTTACCTGCTTAATATTTTACCAGAAGACATAAAATATATGGGCAAATGTTTGATAATCTTAATAATTACATCTGCTAGAATTCTTTTTGCAAAAAAGTGGAAATCTGAAAAAATACCCGGTGAAGGAGAAATAATTAATAAAATTTTGAACTTAGGAGAAATGGATAAATTAGACATATCATTGCAAGATAAAGATGATAAAGTTTATTTGAAGAAATGGTTGAGAATATATGAATGGATAGGAAAAAAGAGAACTTAATAGACTCAAACTGTATTTGAAATGTGGATTTGTATGTATCGTATAAACAAGAAAATCTAATAAATAATTTTTTAAAAAAAACAAGAAGACAGAGGTAGTAGTCACCTCAAGTGTTCCAGTAACTTCAGAGGCATGGTGAGTTAACAGTTAAGCCCACCACCTTATGGTTCTGAGTCCTCTTTTTACCTAAGATCTTGTCCAAACACTACTGCTGATTTTTTTTTTGATAGCAAACCTGATGCAAGCAATTTCTTTCCTATTCAGATAAGTCTTGGATGTCTACATGGTTCTCCTGTTCTCCTTCGCCTTCACTTAATCCTCTCAACAAACCTGTGAGGTCAGTTAAACTGAGAGAAAATGACTACCCCAAAGGTGAGGATAGCTGAGTGAGGATTTGAACTGCAGTCTCCACAGCCCTAGTCTGACAGTATTCCACAATGGCGTTTAAAGCATTAATATGTATGAGAATGCCATCAGGCAAAAATGGTAACATAATCAAACAGTCATTTAATTCTTTTTGGATCGCAGATGACCCGTTTCCTCAGAACTATGGCCTAGAACAGCTTGAGAGCTAATACTCTCCCAGCATGTTGTAATAACCCTGAGCCACCAGAACATGAGGGGCTTCTTAGGTTGGTTTGCCTAACAGAACCTTTCTAGACCTGGGACCATCTTTAATCAAAACCTTCATTTTCTTATTCTCTCTTCTTTTCCCCTAAAAAAAACCCTGCCATTTTTTTTAAAAAAGACAACAGGGAAATGAGGACAACATTCCTGGTACAACCTATCGATTTAGGCTGAAAAGCTGAAGGCTAGTCATGACAAGACACCTACCATGACACCTTACAAAGAAATCGTGATACTGGTCTGTAGCAATAATGAGTCTCATAGGCAGAGGTGAAAAATTCAGGGGGGGGGGAAGGAGGGGAATCAGTTCTTGGGGGGACGGAAGTTTGGGGGGAATTGAAATTTATGCAATACTTACATTCTTATCAAGCTTACTTTACTGCTTTAACATAATATGCATAATTGTATATCACAGTATAAACAATTGTAATATTGGTGTATTTATAAAATTTAAAAATATGGCCATCTGCTTGAAATGCGGAAAGTCCCAGGTTCAATCCCTGGCATCTCAAGTTAAACAGATTAGGTAGTAGGAGATGTGAAAGGCCTCTGCCTGAGACCTTGGAGACACAGTGCTCGCCCGAATAGTTGATACTGACTTTGATGGACCACACATCTGATTCAGTATATATTCAGTATACTGCAGCTTCACGTGTAAATACCTTATTTTTCTATAAGCAAAACTATTAACATAACCAATATTGCAGAGAGATAGCACACTGCCCTATCACATGTATCTCTGTCATTGAGGAATTAGGAAAAAAATAAACATTTATAGAAATAGATAACACAAATTTTGTAGTAAGCAAAAGAAATTGCATTTTTTTATTTGGACAGAAACAGGTGCATACAATCGCAATATGACTAGTAATGTACCTGGTGATCATTAAACTTCATAACATTGGATTCAAAAGTGTATTATCATCATCATACACATTGCAGCAAATAATTGTGGACAAAATCAGTCATATATAAATATACAAAATATTTTTTAAGGATATACTTATTTTATCTACAGTATATACAGAAACAATCATTCATTTTCTAAGGCTGCAGACTGTTTTACATACAAAATCTTTATAATATGCTTTTTAATTAGTAAAACCTTGTCTTTAACAAAATTTCACTTGCCCTCGAGAGAGAGAGAGAAAACACTATTGTAGGGTTTTTTCCCCTACATCCCCTCAAATTTCCAATTTTCCATTGAAATAAAATGGGGAGGAGACTCAGAAAAGACACCGGGGTCGCAATCACATGCACAATTAGCTGCGTTATAGGCACAAATGCCGGGCGGATTTAAAGGGCACGATCAGACACAAACATCTGGGAAGCGCCCCGCACCCGTTTTGCTCCGCCGCAGAAATGGAGTGAATAAACACAACGGAAAGTCCGGTAGCAAATGGGTTGCTACGGGCCACGGGTGGACTTTCCCCTGTGTGGTCACTCCAGCGTGCTCCCATGGCGTCGGGGTGGTCTGATCAGGCCATCCCGACTCCGTGCCGTTTCCCCCACCCCGTCTCAGTATGTGCATCATCGCACACTGCATAGGGAGCCCTCAGTGTGGAAATGTGAATCATCGATCTCTTGTTGAAGCGCACCGGAAAGACACGGCAAAAATAAACCGCGGTTGCGTCTGATCGCACAGTGGCGGGCTGTGCTCGCAGTTTCCAAGTACTGTGTGATCACACAACTGTGGGTCAAATTCCTACAGAGCAAACAGCCTCGCTTCCCTCCCCCCCCGGCTTATGCGTAATCTTCGTGGGGGCGGCGGGGCATCAGCCCCCGCTGAAATTTTCAGGAAGGTGCTCAGCCTCCCCCGGGAGCCACCCTTGCTCCTAGCAAAGCAATGCCTCTAGCCCAGCCCCAGCCCCCCCCCCCGGGAAATTGGAAAGTCTACACCCAGTGGCGTGTGTGACCATCCGCCACCCAGGTTTTTCTCTCTCCCCCTCCCCAGGCTTTTGCAGCTTTACCCACAAGAGCTTCAAGACTAGCAGATGTACTTCTGAAGTGGGCTCTTGCTCATCAAAGTTTGCGTAACCAGAAATCTGTCATCTCTCAGCCATCTTAACAGTCATTGTTGCCTGACAGATGCCTGTCAGTTCTTTAAGAAAAGTACACATATCACAGCAGATCATGGGAATGCTTGAAAACCAGATGAACGTCTCAGTCCTCAGGAACACAAACACAGGAAGAAGACTTCGAGACTGAGTCAGACATGGGTCTGTTGAGGTCAGCATTGTCCAATAGGACTAGTAGTGGCTCTCCGGGGTCTCAGGACAAAATCACTTGTCTCGCCTATTTCCTGATCTTTTTAACTCAGGGTTCTGGCGACTGAACCTGGGGCCTTCTGCACAGGCAAAGCAGATGCTTTACCACTGAGCCTTAACCCCACCAGCTGTTGAAATGAAACCCAAGAGCACACAACAATAACATCGTATCCACACTCCTGGCCTTGGGATCCTGGCCTCTCCTTTCCCTCTATTTTCTCCCTCCATCCCACTGCTGAGACGCAGAGTGCAAGCTTCTTGGGGGCAGGTGCCAAGAATCTCTCCACATTTCCCTTGGGAAGCTCTTAGGAGGCTTTCCCCCTCACTGCTTAATACAGCTGCCTTCTGCACAGGCAAAGCAGATGCTTTACCACTGAGCCTTAACCCCATCCACTGTTGAAATGAAACCCAAGAGCACACAACAATAACATCGTATCCACACTCCTGGCCTTGGGATCCTGGCCTCTCCTTTCCCTCTATTTTCTCCCTCCATCCCACTGCTGAGACGCAGAGTGCAAGCTTCTTGGGGGCAGGTGCCAAGAATCTCTCCACATTTCCCTTGGGAAGCTCTTAGGAGGCTTTCCCCCTCACTGCTTAATACAGCTGCCTCTCCTTGTAGTTTAAGTAAATGTCTCCATCCTTTCCTGCCGGGGCTATGGTTCAGACCAAGGGTCCCTTCCGTACTTGGATCTCATCCCTGGTTTTATCAGAGTTCAACTCAGGATGCAATGCTTTGCATTTATCCCTGGTCATAACAGCATCCGTTTATCCCGGGACAAGTGTGGGGCAAAACTGGGGGGGACATCAGTGTAATGTGGAAACAAAAAACCCCCCTGAGATAATTACAGGGGTGAACTCCAGTGTAGTGTAGAATGTGAGTTCAGGGACAGGACTGAACCAAGACCTCCAGCAATTTTGCAGAGCTTTTTCGCCGGGTGTCTCAGTAGGAAAGACCTTATATGGGCTGTGCTGCACTTGCACACTGCGCCACACTTAAATGGTTTTAATTGTATTTATTTAATTGGAAATGAGCTGAGCTATTTTACTGAGTTGTGTTTTATGTATGTATTTATGCTGGTTTTATAATTGTTGTAAGCCGCCCTGAGCCGCTTTGGTGGGAGGGCGGGAGAGAAATCTAAGGAATAAATGAATAAATAAATTTAAGGTCTAGTGCGGAAAGGACCAAGGATCCACTTGGATGGTCAGTGGTCACCTTTATCTCAGCTCCAGGGTCCCTCTCATTAAAATGGGGATGGTAGCAGCCCACCTCACAGGGTTGTTGGGAGGTATTCCAGCTTCCGGAAACCCAGAGTGTTGCTGGCAAATGGTGTCCTAGTACTAGAAGGAGCTGCGATGGCTCAAGTGGTTAAGACGCTGAACTGCAGCCTGTGGAAGGTCAGTAGTTCAGCAGTTCGAGATCCAGAGCTCCCTTCTCTAGTTCCAGCTCCTGCCAATCTAGCCGTTGGAAAGCAAGAAACTGCAAGTAGATAAATAGGTGCCACAGCGTTCTGTGCACCTTGGTGTTTAGTCATGCCGGCCACATGACCACAGAAACGTCTTCGGACAGCGCTGGCTCTTCGGCTTGGAAACATGGCAACCCTAGAGTCCGATTCGACTGGCTTTCGAGCAAGGGAACCTTTACCTATTAGGAGGCCATAAGGACACCACCCCCGTCCACAGTTCCCCGTTTGTGCCACTCTGCGCTGACCCCCCCCCTCGCTGCCGCCGCCGCCGCCGCCAATATCAGGCCGGCAGCAGCAGCAGCAGCAGGAGCATCACGAGCCGCGGAGAAAGTTTGCGGGTCAGGCTGACGCGTAAAGGGGGAGAGGAGGAGGGACGAAGGCGTGCAAAGCGAGGCTTCCAGGCGGCGCACGGGGAAGAAGGGAGGAGGACTCCCGCCGGCCGGCCGGCCAGTCCCAGTCCCAGCGCCGGGCTCTCGCTGCTCTGCGGCATTCC
>NW_015164689.1:499999-514218 GCF_001447785.1 Gekko japonicus
GGGGGGGGACGGCGACGACGGCGACCTACCCCCACATGCCGGCTCCGCGGCGCTTCCCGGGACGCCGCCCCTCAGCGGGAGGACGGCGCAGCCATCGAGCTCGCCCGAGCGAGGCGCAGAAGCCACGGCCGGCTCGGGCTGCCTCTCGCTCGCCTGCTCCTCTCCCTCCCTCCCGGGCGCTGCGGCGGCGGCACAGAAGAAGAAGAAGAAGGAGCCGCCTCCGGCCAGCTGCGCTCGCCTCCCTCCGCAGCTGGAGGGGAGAGGGAGGGAGGGGGGCCACGTGACCTCTGGGGAGCCTCCCCCCCCCCCCCTCCTGAAGGATGCACGTGCACGCCCGGCGCAGCCGCCAGTCACATGACGTCCCATTCACTTCGGCCCTGTGCCCGTGCCCGGGCGGGCGGGCGTGAGGGGCGCCTGAGAGCGCTTGGCTCTTCCCTGCCCTGCGCACGCTCCGACGGCACCCTCTAGGTCTCCTTCAGGGTGCTCGGCCCGTCTCCCTCTCACCTTGGGCAAAGGCCCTGGAGAGAAGGATGCGGCACTCTAGTCCGAGGAACTCGGGTGTCTAGTACAGTCTTCTCCTGACCCGAGGAGCTCAGGAAGGGACACCTGATTGTCTTTACTTATTTATATATATTGGATTTATAGCCCTCCTGCCCAGGAGTGGATTAAAGGCTCACTGGTGTCCTAAGCACTGACCGATCTTGGTGCCCCCAATCTTGGCGTCATAGCCTATGGACACTGCTGACAAAAAACAGAAAATAACCCTCGGGTGCACCATGATCAATGTGCACTAGTTTTATCATATATATATTTTTTACAAATCTTCGTGGGTTTTTTTCTTTTCACCCTTTTCCCCAACTTTGTGGTGCCCCCTTTGGCCCTGGTGCCCTCAGCACATGCTTTGTCTGCTTCATGGTTAATCTGCCCCTGCTCCCGCCCTTGTACAACAGGGCACAGAAAGGGTAACAACATTTATAAAACAACATCAATAAAATTAATTTAAAACAATTTGCTCGAAAGCCAGTCAAATCTGACTCTTGGGATGCAGTGCTCGTCACCCTTTCAAAGCCAAAGAGCCAGCGCTGTCTGAAGACGTTTCTGTGGTCGTGTGGCCGGCATGACTAAACACCAAGGCGAGCGGAGCGCTGTGACCTTCCCACCGAAGCGGTCCCTATTTATCTACTTGCAATGTCTTGCTTTCGAACGGCTAGGTTGGCAGGAGCTGGAGCCAGAGACGGGAGCTCATGCAGCACACTCGGGTCTCGAACTGCTGAACTACCGACCTTCCAGTCTGCGTCTTTGTGGTGTATTCAATCTGTCAAATGTATGTGTGAACTCCCTGGCTGAATCACCATGTGAAGCTTTCATCCTGGGCTAGGATCCTAATCCTTCAATTGTAATTGGTAGCCCAGGAAGAGCCGACCAATCACCAACAGCCAGTTCCAAGAGCAGGAACTATTGTGATTGGATTTAATCCCTGCAACCTCATAGGTTGGTATTGTAAAATAGGGCGTGGCTATATTAGCCGGGAGAGTTTAAAAGAAGAACCGCTTCAGGGCTAAAGCTGTTCTGGCTATTCATGTTGATCTGTTTGGAGTTGAGTTACGAGTCGCTGAATAAAGCTGATCTTTTGCTGAAATCACTCTCTGACTCTTTGTTAAGTAACCGACTTAACCGTCTTAACCACATGAGCCACCGCAGCCCAAGAACAATTTTTACAACGATACTAATAATTGACCAGACGGCACATAAAAGAGCTCAGCTTAGTGCCCCCTATTGGGGGGGGAGAGTGACACATACCACAGTTAGTTGAGAAGATGACAACCCAGAAATTGGGGTGGGGGGTGGGGAAGAGAGGCCAGTCTAGGTTGGAAACCCTAATAGGCCTGGCAGAACATTTCTGTCTTGCTGCAGGCCTGGCAGAACTGCACCAAATCCGGCAGGGCCCGGATCTCACTTAGCAGGGTGTTCCACCAGGTCGGAGCCAGGGCCAAAAAAAGCCCTGGTTCTGGTCCAGGACAGCCAGATGCTTCCTGGGCCAGGGCTCACCAGTATGTCATTGCCCATAAAGCTCTTTGGGGGTGGGGGTGGAGAAACGCCATTTTATGCCTATGTTTAAGTTGGCGGGGGCCGGATAGGAGGGGACCATCAAGCCTGAGGCAGGCCTTGGCCTAGTCTCCTCCTCATCCCCCCCCCCGTCTCCAACCAGCAGTCAGAGGGCGGCTCCCTCGAGAGGACAGGAAGTCCATCAAGGCGGTGAGGAGATCTGCCCCAGAAGGCCGCAGGAGGGAGAGCCACTTCCTGGGTGGGGAGGGCTGCTTGACAGAGTGGAGCTTTTGGGCCGGAGGCCAGCCGTTCAGGATGGAGGTCTGTCTGTCTGAAGTCTGGGTCAAGTCAGGCTGTCGGCCGGAGTCTGCAGGAGGAGGCAGAGAGGCCATGCTGGGAGTGGTGCTAATCTAACCTCCTCCAGTGGAAGCAAGTTGTGTGCCTGCCCAGCAGACCATCTAGGCAGGGCATCCGTGTAGAGAAGGGGGAGAGGGAGCGGTTTATTAGTCACCTTTATTTTGATTCTTCCGTTCACTGTTAATACGCCTATTCGAAAGCAAGACGTTGCAAGTAGATAAACAGGTACCGCTTCGGTGGGAAGGTCACAGCATTCCGTGCGCCTTGGTGTTGAGTCATGCCGGCCACATGACCACAGAAATGTCTTCAGACAGCGCTGGCTCTTCGGCTTTGAAACGGAGATGAGCACCGCAACCCTAGAGTCGGACTAGACTGGCTTTCGAGCAAGGGAAACCTTTACCTTTACCTATATAGTTGAGTGGTTTCAAAATAAATCCTTTTACTGCTGACATTTTGAAGTCCCTCTGTACCGCTTAGTTCCCCCAGCCCACGCTAAGAGTGGGTTGGGGACTCCCTGAAAAGGAGAACAAGGGCAAAACTGCCAGTTGCCAACTCTCCAGGGGAGCCCCGAAGATTGCCAGGAAGCCCCGAGGTGGGTTCCTAGCGACCATCAGAGGGAGGTTAGGAGGCTGTCCCGCCTAACCAGAGCCCAAGACACGGACAGTGGTGGCAGCAATACCCGGAGGCAGTGGTGAAAAACTGCCCCTTCAGGTGCCAGGGCAGGCAAAGGAGGGGTGGGCAGAGCAGGGCCTGCCAGCTGACGCGGGCCCGTTCGAACACAGGGGGTATACCAGGAGAGGGGGTCCCGCAGGTATGCTGGTCCCAGACCATTTAGGGTTCTAAAGGTCAATACCAGAGCATCGGTTGAATGTGGGCTCTGAACGAAGTTCCTGTGAGAAGACATGCCACTGCATTCCGGACCAGGTGCAATGTCCAGGTGAGCCTCAAGGGTAGATCTGTGTGGAGCAAGTTAGAAGAAGAAGAGAAGAAGAACTGATTGGATTTATACCCCACCCTTCACTTGGAGTCTCAGAGCGGCTCACAAACTCCTTTCCCTTCCCCTCCTCACAACAGACACCCTGTGAGGTGGGTGGGGCTGAGAGAACTCTGACACAAACTGCTCTTTTTCAAGGACAGCTGTGCCAGAGCTTGTGACTGACCCAAGGTCACATCAGCAGGTGCAAGTGGAGGAGTGGGGAATCAAACCCGGTTCTCCCAGATTAGAGTCCGCGCACTTAACCACGACACCAAACTGGCTCTCAGTTACAGTAGTCTAGTCTTGAAGTGACCGTTGCGTGGATCACTGTGGCCATTTGATTCTCACAGTGGCCCTCGTAGATTCAGGTGGGTGCTCACCAACAATAACACAATATCTAATTTGGACATGGACATTGGCACCAGAGCTTGCAATAAACCCAGATGCCAACTTTGCTGCCACATACACCCACACAACACAATTACTGGACCTAACGAGGACAGCTACACCATCTGAGGCTTATTCACTTGTTCATCTTCTAACACTGTATATGCCATTAAATGGCAACAAAGCCCTTTCGTTCTGTACAGACAGGTCAAACCCTACACCAAAAGATAAATGGACACAAATCTGACATCAAGAATCACAAGACTGAGAAACCTGTAGGAGAGCATTTCAGCCTCCCAGGGCATTTGATAAGGGACCTCAGAGTAGCTGTTTTATTGCAAAGGAATTTCAGAAACAGACTGGAATGGGAGACTGCAGAATTACAAGTTCTTACAACACTCAGGACAGTGGAACCCCCAGGGTTTATCAGAGATGTCAGCTTCTTATCTCACTACACTTGCTAATTCACTCAGTTCTCACGTACCCAGAAATTAAACTTTGTTGGTCTTCAAGATGCCACTGGACTCAAACTCAGTCCTCACATCCATTGTTAATTCCTTCCGTATGCCAATTTGCTACTATTCACATGTCTTACCAACTGTGTTATTCCAATCTTAGCTATATTTATTGCTCAGTTACTTATGCATCTTGATTCTAATTAGCCCTTCCTGCCAACTGACTGCCCCTATCTATATACCTATACTAGCAATAAGACCAGGGCCGGCTCGCACACTAGGCGAACTAGGCATCCGCCTAGAGTGGCCCGGCCCTTAGGGGCGCCAAACTGCACCCCCGCCCCCCCAAAAGCCCCCCAACCACCAAAAGCCCTGCATTTCCGCAGCCGGGGAAGCTCTTTTGCTGAACCTGGCGCACGGGGGGGGGGGGGGGAAAGGATCCTCGCCTAAGGTGCAAAATAAGCTGCGTCCGGCTCTGAATAAGACCCGTGGCAGAGAAAAAGGCAACCATCTCTAGAGAGGGGGTGTGGGAGAGTGGGCCGGCCTGCAGCCACGGCAGCCCAGTGAAGCCGCGCAACCGTCTCCTCCCTCCCCAAAGCCACTTGGGCCGCGCCGCCAGACCAGCGAGGCCGGGAGTCGCACAGGAAAGGCTGGCGGGGCCTCCCCCCTGAAGCAGGGTGTGTGGCCTCCCTGTGCCAGGCCACAGTGGGCCAGGGAAGCGCGGCGTGGCCGTTTCCCCCCTCCCTGAGGACAGTCGAGCCACGCCGCCGGGGCAGCGAGGAAGTGGGCGGCACAAGGGAAACCGGTGGGGGGGCCCCCGAAGCAGGGCCCGTGCCCATCTCCCCCCTCCCTGAGGCCAGTCAGGCCATGCTGCCAGGACAGTAAGGTCGGGGATGGCGCAGGGAAGGCCAGTGGAGCCCTCCCCCCCTGAAGCAGGCCCTCCAGTTTGATGTAGTTTAGTGTGGTGGTTCAGTGCGCGGACACTAATCTGGGATAACTGGGTTTGATTCCCCACTCCTCCACTTGCACCTGGCTGGCTGACCTTGGGCAAGCCATGGTTCTGATAAGAGCTGTCCTTGAAAAACCAGTTTCTGTCAGAGCCCTCTCAGCCCCGCCTACCTCACAGGGTGTCTGTCGTGGGGAGGGGAAGGGAAAGGAGTTTGTAAGCCACTCCTTACCACACCTTTGGGTAGTGAAGGGCGGGGTATAAATCCAATCTGTTCTCTTCTTCTTCTTCTGCAGCCTCCCTGGGCCAGGCCACGCTGGCCCAGGGAAGTGGGATGCGGGTGTTTCTCCCCTCCGTGAGGCCAGTCGGGCCACGGCGCTGGGCCAGTGAGACTGGGGGTGGCACAGGGAAGGCCAGCACCCACCCGAAGCAGGTTCCATGGATGATCTGGTGCAGGCCATGCCAGCCCAAGGGAGTGCGGCACTGCCATCTCCCCCCATCCCTGAGGCCAGTCGGTCCGCCAGGGAAGCGTCCTCCTCGGCCAGCGGCTCCCCCCAGACTGAGGGTGAGAGGGTGGCTGGTGGGTCTGTGGGCAGGACTGAGGCGATGGAGGGAGGTAATGCGGTCAGGAGATTGGCCCCCTCAGACGCAGCACCCGGCCAATGGCACACGAGTCTCATTGAGTGGCAGCTGACAGGCCAATGGCTGAGGGAGCGCATGGAATGTGGCCACCCCAAATCACTTTTATAATATAAGGAAGGATATCTGTTTCAATGTATCTGAAGGAGTGTGCATCTACACATGCTAAATCTCTCAATTCTTGCTCATACCCAGAATTGAACTTTGTTATCTTGGAAGTGCCACTGGACTCAAACTTTGTTCTCACATCTGTTTGTTAACTCTTGTAATTGTATGCTAATCTACGGCCATTCACAGATCTTACCAACCACATTAATCCAGTCTCAGCTATAATCACCAGTTACTTATGCATCTTGACTCTAACTAGCCCTTCCTGGCAACTAACCCCCCACCCTCTCTCTGCCTATATGTAGTGGCTGTGGAAATTCTGTTTCACTATGTCTGAAGAAGCGTCCTTGCACACAAAAGTATATACCTTGAATAAAACTTTGTTGGTCTGAAAGGTGCCCCTGGACTCAAACTTTGTTCAGAGGCCCTCCTAGGTAGTTTAGGCTAAGACACAATGACGTTTATGACTTGGAGGCTAACCCACTACACCACTGGGTTGTTCCAGTGATGTAGATTAAAACAGCCTTTCTGTGCAGGGCCCAAGCGTTGTTTCTCTGGGCATGGTTCAGTCTTGGAACACAGCACCCTCTCTGCTTGCGATTCCCTCTCGTACATTCAACGGCGAAAGAAAACATATCTCTTTGATTTTTTTTTAAATGATTTATTCCCTCTCCTAAAGAGGAGAGATATTTCGCTTAAAAATTAGGAAAAAAGGGAAGGGTATACAGAGGGATAAAGAAAAGATTGAGTGGTGTTAATGTATTAGTATATTACTCTTTTATTATTAAAAGTTAGTAGTCCATAGTTTCTTCTACCGCCAGACATTCTTCTTTTCTTCTGTTTCTGTTGAATATGGCAATTAGTATATTAGTAATGTCCTTCTGGGATTAGTTTCTCTTCCAAAGTGTAATCCAAAAAAAAAAAGAAAAAAAGAAAGTTTTAAACTTTGGGGTCCTTTCCTTTCTTACCTCTCAGGTTATATTTCAGTCCCGTCGCTGCTCCGCCTTCCTCGTCCTTCACCTCTCCCTCCGAGCTGCTGTCTTCCACGCTTAATGATGACATCCACTTGGCCAATTCTGCTCCTTCTTCTTTACTGGCGTGCCTTTTCAAAAATTCTTGAGCCTTGAAGATAGAGTCTATTTTTTCTCTTTTGTCTTTAAACTTGAAAACCAGTCCTTCGGGCACCAGCCATTTATAACTCGTTTGGTGTTTTTGTAAGAAGGTGGTCAAACCCTTGTATTCCTTTCTTTTCATTCTGATTTCAAATGGAACATCTTTCAAAATCCTGATCTGTTGGTCTCCAATTTTCAGTGGTGACGCTGATGTAACCTTTAAAATCTGGTCCCTGAGACGTTGTTTTGTAAATTTCATAACCACTTCTGCTGGCAACTTACTTTTTCTTGTGAAATTGGAGTAGGCCCTATAGACCATATCCATTTCTTCTTTTATTTTTCCCGCTTCGTTGCCAGTCAGTGGTGCTAGAGCTACTGCCAAAATGTCTCTCAGGTCCTCTCCATCTTCTTCTCTCAATCCCTGAAATCGGAGAATTAGATTTGATTTTTCCATTTGAAGCATTAACAATTTATTGTCTTGCTTCACTTGATGCTTTTCAACATTGAAGACCTTCTTCTTAACTGTCTGTACTTCTTCTGCAGATGCCAGACATTTCTTTGCAATATCGTCTACCTTTTCGGCTGTCTCTGTCATCTTTCTTTGTTGGATTCCAAAAGCATCTTCCATGGAATCAAGTTTTTGATTGATTTTTTGCAGTTCAGCCAGCAGATGGCGAGCAAGTTCACTCTCTTGTTGATTGACAGCAGTTCCAGCAGGAGAAGAGCTAGGACAGGAAGTCCCTCCTGTCTTCTTTGTCTGCTTCTCTGGTAGTTTTCTCGACCCCGCCATGTTGCAACTTTGTTTACACTTTGGAAGTTCTAGCCGCAACTCTCCGGGATGGCTCCCTCGTCTCCGCTTTTCTCACCCTCCCAGAACGTAAAATGCTTATGCTGTCTAAAGCTTCGCCCCCTCTTTCGCCTTTTTAAAAGTCTCTTTTATGTGGGGGGGGACCCTCCCTCCCTTCGCTTCTTTTGGGGGGGGAGCCCTTTAGTGCCGCTGCTTAATTATCGAATGCCGACTTACAGTTCTTCGCTTGTCTCATCTTCCGGACCAAACTTTTAATGCTTCACCACTCCGCTGTTCCGGTGGCGTTGCTATCCCCCTCATAGGGGGCAAGGCACAGCCAGGGCCGTTTGGGGTAGGGAGGGGAGCCTCAATTCCCGACCTTCTGGTTGGCAAGAGGCTTCTCCTCAAAGCACCCCCTGGTTAGGAGCCCTCCCTGAGGGCTCCCTAGGATCTCCGCTTGTGCGGGACCCCCCCAGGCTGTGCTTGGGCGATCCGGCTCCGGGAGACGTCCCGAGACCCGGTCGCCATTCGCGCCGCCGCGGCCGAAACAAAACATATCTCTTTGATTTTTGAAAGGTTGAAGGAGACATATAATAATGAATTTTCGTCCTCATTCTTGTTTCATATTTCCCTTCTCATTCTTGTTCTCTGTTTCTTTACAACTGAAACCTTATTAAAGGACCGGAGGGGCATTTGGTATAAATGGAGTTTCTTCTAGTGCTGGTCAAATACTTTTTTTCCCTTTAGGTGTTAGAAGATCCTAAGCCTTCAGAACTGTGGGTGAACAGTTTGACCCTGTGCATGTTTACTGAGAAGCAAGCTCCACGTACATCAATGGGATTTACTCCCAAGTAGGAGTATATACATTTAATATATGGAAACAGTCTTCAAGGTCCCATTCTGAATTGTCGGCAGGGTTGCAAAGAATCCTGGAGGAAAATGTCCCTGGTCGTATAGAGCCCCGGGACACCCAGTGGAGAAGATGCATTTGATGAATTTGACGCATGCCTGCAAACCCTCATTACAATTAATATAAACAAGAGTCCTGTTTATGTTGGTGCAAAGGGAGCCACTGGACTCTTTTGTTTTGTTTTTCAGCTGTAGCAGACTTTTGTAGCTGCCATTTGGGAGTTAAGGAGCAGGATGAGTTGGTTTTGCTGTTGCAGGAAAACACTGCTGATGCACTCCTTTCAGCAAGTCTTTAGTACAAAGCCTATTTTCCTGTCCTGCCCAATATCAACACCTCTGTTGCCCTGGAAAACTGCAGTGAAAATAAAGAGGAGCAAGTAGAGAGGAGAAGCAGTGGACACGTGTGCTACATAAGCTGTAGACTACCTTTGGCATTTTGAGATGTCCTTGAAGGTAGTTTAAGGCAGGAGGCTAATGTTTTGTCCCGATGTTGAGCTGGAAAGGCGGCAGCAGATGAAAATGTCAGGCTTCTAATGCAATGGACAGTTTCTCCCTCTTCCCCCATTTAGCTCAGATCTGGTTCCAGTAGCTTCTTGCAGACATTTTCATTAACTCCTGATGGACAGGTTTTAGGCACAATTGAGTAGATAATAAATGTCATGCTTCTCATTTGTTAAATTCACACTCTGATCAAGGCACGGCTCACTTTGCTGTTTTATAGGATGCATAAACAAAAGCAAGGCTAGACAATTCACCATACAGGAAGGATCAGTAGACAGGGATGCCAACTGACCCACAGGAAAATATTCTGTCGAATTAATGGGGAAAATATACTGTCCCCATGTGTAGAAATGGGCAGCTGAACCTTGGCATGGCATTGTGGTAACTAACATCCAACTAAGCCTCTATTAAAGGTACAAGAAATTTTTCTCCAAGCTTGTTGACAACGCTACATAGCAGTAGAAGATTTTTTTTTCTTCTCTGAATGAACTTTAAAAAATATTCAGCACAATTATATGTAAGGTTGCTCAGAAATCCTTCTGAACTTGGTTTCCGGTTTATGGCAACACGCTGGCAGACGCATCTCCCGGACCTTCCCAGGGATGTGATCTAGGGCTATTTTTGGGCAGGAACGCACAGGAACGGAGTTCCGGCTGGCTCCCAAGTTGGCCACGCCCAGCAGGAACTCATTAGCATAATAGGCCACCCCCAACAGCAGAAACTCATTAGGATTGGCTACATTAGGGGTGTGTGGCCTAACATGCAAAGGAGTTCCTGCTACAAAAAGAGCCCTGGTTTTGACAACAAACAAGGTAAACAGAATAACAAGCAAAAGGTGGGTGTGGCTGGATAACCACACTTCTGGTAACGTGGGGGTGTGGCCTAATGTGCTAATGAGTTCCTGCTGGGCTTTTTCTACAAAAAGAGCCCTGATGTGATTTATGCACCAGCGGAAAGGGGGGGCCATGGGTCGCTACCCCCCCCGGAGCCTTGGCAAAAGGCTCCTAGCCATGGGGCTTTTGAGGGGTGGTCTTTTTGCCAGCGTAATGCTGGAGAATTGAGGCGCTCCTCCTCTCCAACAGTCCTGCCGCTGAGTGTCCGTATGGATCTAGAGCCACTGACCGGGACAAGCGTCGGAGATTGAGCGTTTTAAACATATGCCGAGTAAGGTCGTATGGCCAACAATGAACTGTGAGGATCCAAAGCAACTTACTTTCATAATTGGTGGTCTTGCAAAGTTATTCAAAGCTTTTGGCTTCAAGTAACAGACTGCATAAAATAATTTTTTTGAAAAAAGTAACAGACTAACAAAGTATAATTTACCTTTTTCGCCGGCTGTTCTTCTCCTCAGTTTGTGGTTCTCTGATGGTCCTTCTGGAAAAGTCAAGAAATTAATTAGTATTCTTTCCACAGCGGCTAAAATTTTAATTGCAAAGTATTGGAAAGATACTAAGGTGCCAAATATAACTCAGTGGTGGTATAAAGTATGGGATGTATTCATGTTGGACAATTTCTCAATTTATCATTCCAATAACCAAAATGAGAGTGATTTTTCCAATCCTCTAAATATCTGGTACCCTATCTTAGATAAAATAGACATTGACATCTTTGATTGGGAAACTATATCTAAAGCCAAGTACATGCTACTGGTATTTCTCCCTAGGTGTAGTTACCCCTTCCCAATTTTTCATTGTAGTTTGTAGTATATTAAAAAATGCAATAAAAAATACCCTCCGGGGGGCCAAAAAAACCCTTTCTGAACTTAATGGGACTTACTCTGAAGTAGGTGCGGGGTGGACTGCAGACTAACAGTGTAATCATAGCATCTATACTCAGAAATAAGTCCGATACTGTTCAGTGGTGTCCCAGTTAAGTATACATAGGATTGCACTGTAATAGTGGAATCTTTGCAGAGTTGGTCCTATCTAAGCACACTGAAATCTAGGGTCTTAGCATGGAGTAACTCTGTGTAGGATTTCTCTGTAAACCACATGTCTTCTCTAGCACTGACCATCCAACCCCGTCATTTAACTCTTATGTAATTATTTTGAAATGTCATGAATGCTTCAATTAGGGTTCATGCAGAAGAGGGAGCCAGAGTGGTGTACTGGTTAAGAGCGACGGACTCTAATCTGGAGAACCGGCTTTAATTCTGCTCTCCTCCACTTGAAGCCAAGCTGGGTGACCTTGGGTCAGTCACAACTTCCCCGGCCCCCAATAAGCCTCGCTCACTGTATAACGCTAAAAAAAAAAAAAGCTAAGTTTCAGGCTGCCAGACAATCCTAGGATCTCCTGGTTAATTTTTTTGATGCAGGAGAGTTAAACAAAAAGCCTGCAAATAACGTTTCAAAAATGTCAGATGACTAAAATACCTGCCCAACATTCTCTGACAAAGGCTTTATTGATTCTATGCAACAGTTATTTAGAGCATTCCCCAATGTCTTCTACAACTTTGTATATATAACATTCATATTAAAATCATCATTTCATTCCAATAGTAAATGACTTCAAAAGACATTTCTTTTTTTAATCAGACTAACCTCACCGAGGCATCCAGCAATAATGTCACAGTCAGAAAAAGCACGCGCCATTATCTGGTCTTCTCCTTCTAGCTCTTGCTGTCATTTTTCAAAAAATGATGCAGAGAGTGATTTCATTGTGTCTTTTCAGGAGTAAAAATGTTGAAGGCTGGCCAGGTGTGAGGGGATTGCAGAGTTCTGGATGTTTTGTTCTTTCTTGCATGTAATGCTAATTATTGTAAAACCCAAAGTTCCAACCACGCTCATGATAACATTACAGCTTGTCATGTAGCTGAATTTCTTGCCCATAAAGCATTCCCTATCACAGTGGTCTCTCTTCTTCAACTCATGGGCAGGATGACCCTCAAGTAAGGACTTACTTTGACAAGCCTTTATTGGCATACATATATACATACAATAGGAGATCAGATTAAATATAGATCGGAAAATACAAATCCATATAGGGTAACATTGGAGCTACGGCGCAGAAAAACAGCATGAAAGCAGAAAAACCTAGCAGTTACTTATCAGAACGTATAGCCATAGCGCTAAGAAGAAACCTTGCTACTATTTCCGTATCTTGATTATCAAGCAAAAACAGAACCCTAAAATCATCAGGAATCTCTGAGAATTGAGCTAATATAGGATACAGAAGATCCTGGTGGGGCACCAGATAAAAGGGACACTGAAGGAGAACGTGGGGGACAGTTTCAACACAGTCCTTCCTACAAGGACAGCCCCTGCTGGGGTAGGGGGATCCCCTGGGATCTGCCAGAGAGAAGAGCGGAAGGAAGAACGTTAAATCTGGCCAAGGAGATGGCTCTGCGCAAATTTGGAGCTATACGTTGATAAAGATATACAGCTGGAAGATTTGCATTTGGAACAATCCTTAAATTTAGGGGATAACAGGTTCTGTTGGCCAAACTATAGAGAGTTTGCAACTCTGAGCCCAATAAACTAGTTTTTATTTTTTTAAAAGCCTCAGGCTCAGAAAGCAAGGATAGAGATTCTAAGGGTAAATTCAAGGAGCATATTTTGGCTTCAGTGTGAGATAGCCAGCTAGAATTGGCAGATTCAGAAAGTAATTGATACAGATAACTAGAGGGGTCAGAGTTGAAGTGGAGCCGCAGCCAAAATGTAATGGTGTGGATCCATGCCTTAGTAGCCATCAAATTCTGTCCGCACTCCAAACATAAAGCAGCATATGGAACACACATGGGTACCCCCCAGGGGTCATTTTGTAGAAAAAGAGGTGCAGGAGCTCATTAGCATAACTCATTAGCATAACTTATTTGCATATGCCACACACCCCTGACATCACTGGAAGTGTGTCAGAAGGCAACACCCATCGCTCAGGCTCCACTGGATTCTTTTGGATTGCTAGCTATGGGGGGGGGATGCGCAAACCTGTCCTCGCAGAGGAGGGAGAGCTTGTACCTGAATAAACCTTGGCCTTAAAGGTGCCACAGGACTGTTTTGGATTGCTATCTGGGCGGGGGCTCTGAGACTTACCTGGCTGCTTCTTGCTCCCTGTGGCCCAGGGCTGCTGGGAGCAGGGGGTGGGGCTTGTTGCATGTGCCCGCCCCCTGGGCTCTTTACTGCTGGATCTCCGCTCCTGTGCGCTCCTGCAGGAAATGACCCCTGGGTACCTCCATGATCTTTCGCAAGAAGGTAGAATGGACACGTTCCATTGTAAAGAAATCATTTTTGCTGGGTCACGGGCACTTGTAGAGCTGCCCTTTCTGATGCCTTTTAGAAGAACCTGCTGCTTAGAGAACAAGGGTGTGTCACGCTTTCTGCCTCTTTTTGCGCTCATGGAGACAAAAGCAGCAGCACAGTGAGATTGGGAGTTCACTCAGTGATGGAGAGCATTCTTCCATGGCTCTGACCTGTGGCTTGATCCTCATTATGGTACACCTCATAGATCCTGCCTTGTGTTTCCTGTCTCCCTGCTCCTTTGGTCTGGGCCTTGAGACCAATGACTCTAATATCATCTGGTTTCCTTTCACATTGTTGCAGCTCAATGTGCCTTGGGTCTGGAGAGGTTGAAACTGTTGCCCTACCATATACCAGGAGAAGGGGTTTGTAGCAAAAACTCAAGCTTGTTCACTCAGCAGTAAATCCCACTGAGTTCACTGGACTCACTGGTCTTGTTTCCAAATAACCATGCATAGAATCAAAGCCTGATAATTAATCTTGGACATCTGTACTTAGAAGGAAATCCAGAGGAGTCTAGAGGAATTTTCTACCCAATAACTACGCATAGACTAGGAGACCTATGTATTTCCTTGTGGTTTAAACCACAGTAACTGCAAACCAGAGAGTCCTTTTATGCACACAGATGGCTCTTTCTTTTCCAAACAATTTTCTTCCAGGAGTTTAAAATGCATTTAAGTGTATTCTGCTGGGTAAGAAGGAAGCCTTGTTTGGTTTATAGATCCATCCAACACACCTCTCTAGATTATGGGCACTGCTTC
>NW_015164689.1:514267-527115 GCF_001447785.1 Gekko japonicus
ACTTCCCCTTGAACTTTTTTTTGGTCAGCAAAACATACCAAGTTTGTGCAATGTTTGTTTGTATGATTTGTCTCTTAAACCTTTTATTATCCTCATAGCTGTGCCTGCAATCCTTTCCAATTTGTCAGCATCCTTCTTGGATTGTAATTTCTGGAGCCAAACCACGCTCCAAATAAGGTCTTTCCACCACCACTGAGTGTACCTTAGGAACTGTGCAATGACCATTCACAGCACTGTAGGCTGATTAGTCAAAGAAGAGGTATCAGTGGGTAGTGTTAGTGTCACTTCACATGTTGGTAAATTCAGTATATTCAGAAGGATGTGAATTCACCACCATGTGTCAAAATGTATACAGAAATCAGACACATACTTTCCCAGTTTCCACAAACGTTCCGTGTCAAATATCTGAATTATATTAATCAGGGACACTAATGTGCACATGTATGCCTAATTCACATGTCAATTTGAACACGTGAATACACATGAGGCTTCCTTGCACTGAATCAGACCTATCTGATCTATCAAGGTCCGTATAGCCTACTCAGACTGGCAGCAGCTCTCCAGGGTCTCAGGCGGAGGTACTTCACATCACTTAGTGCCTGGTCCTTTTAAGAGGCCTTTAAGAGCCAGCATGGGGTAGTGGTTAAGAGTGATGGACTCTAATTGGGAGAACTGGGTTTGATTCCCCCACACCTCCTCCACATGAAGCCGGCTGGGTGACCTTGGGCCAGTCACAGTTATCTCAGAACTCTCTTAGCCCCACATATCTCACAAGGTGCCTGTTGTGAGGAGAGGAAGGGGAAGGTGATTGCAAGCAGCTTTGAGACTCCTTAAGGTAGAGAAAAGTGGGGTATAAAAACCTACTTTTCTTCTTCTTACCTGGAGATGCTAAGAATTGAACCTGGGATCTTCTGCATGACAAGCAGGTGCTCTACCTATGAGCTACTGTGCTTCCCCAATTTATAACAGGAATGAGGTCAGGGTGCCACTCCAAAATTTGTTCAGCAAAATAGGATTTTTATATCCAGAGAGTAATAAGCTCTCTTTTTGGGTTCCATTCAGAATTGCCATTCTGGCCTCTGAAATGGAGTTCAAAATAGCCACTGACTTCCCACACCTATGGAGGCTTTTTTGCATTTAGGACAGGTCGAGATCATCTACCCACAGGGATGGTGGGTTTCTCAGAATATGCATAGAGGCCTTGGGCACAAAGGGCAGAAGCCCCTGTGAATATGCAGCAAGGTGCGTTGCGTTGGGAAGCTTTCTAGACTCACCAGAACTGCCATCAGATCTTGTTCTGGAGTCACCAAATATACCAACAGATCAATCCGTTACAAAATGTATAAAAAATGACTGGAGAATCTGCTAACAAGGCAACCTTATGCAGAGTTTCTCCAGTCTCATTGAAATGAATGGACTCAGACTGGAATAATTCTGCGTAGGATTGCACTGTAGTTCCAGTACATCCAGACTTCAGCAAGGTATCGGTGTGCTGTGTATTCTGGGCAGTCATGCACACACTCCAAATGGAAAAGTGGCAAGGGCCCCGGTCACACGGGCCAGATAACACGGGGGGGAGGCATGGCTGTTCACCCCGGAGCAAAATAAAGTGCGGTAGCCCAATCACACAGTCCCCCAAGTCTCTGTGCTTCAGCTGTTAGCAGGAGATCACACGGCAATGCTGCAGCATGTCAAAAAACGGTGCGATCACAGAAGCATTTCGCATTTGTGCGTATGCGCAGTTCCGTGGAGCAGCACTGCTTTCAGTTTCGTGTTTGTGCGCATGCGTTTACGAAAGACATCTGGTTTGCGATGGGACGTGGATGGGCGCCAGATGCCACGGGATACTAGCGCTCCCACAATCAGACGCCTGCCTGTGCCGCGTGTTTTCCGGATACTAGTGCACTTTCCTTGGTACTTTTTAACTCCGCATCTTAAGCGGGATGGCCACGGGTGCGCTACGCTTCTCAGATGTTGCAGTGTGATCACACCCTGAAAATCCACCCGACATTTGTGCCTTTCGCGCGGCAAATTCTCCGTGTGACCGGGGCCAAGATTTGCCATATAAACGCATTTAAAAGTGAAGAAGAGTGGAAAGACAAGAGCATCAGTAATGGTACAGTATAAGTCTGTCTGGGTTTTCTTCCAGGACACAACAAAAACCTTGACACCCTTCTTACTTTAATTCTGTGCTGATATGAATGGTTTCAGTGGTAGCCATGGTAGTGGATGAGGTGTATCTGGCTGTTAACAGTAGTGTGTGTTCATGCATACATGTGTGCTCTAGATAAAAGGAAAAGGTTAATGTAGCAAAGGAAACACGGGTCATTTTAAAATACAATCTAGTCAGTGTTGGTTTTACATGTATTTGACAGGTCCTGGAAACACAAATGGGCCTTGAACTGGCATAAGAACTATAAGAAGAGCCTGCTGGATCACCATCTAGTGCAGCATACTGTTGCAACCAGTTTCTCTGGAAGGTCAAACAAACAGCACAGAGGATGAGTCCCTCCCTGCCTCTATAGATGGAGACTTCCTTCAGTCACCATGGCTAGTAGCCTAATAATAATCTCTTGAAAAATTCAGCAAAAACTCAAAGCTAGAGAACTGTAGCATAATAAACAGGTCTTCTCTAAGCAGGTGGTGACAGTATAGGGGAAGGCATAGTAGCTAAAGAAAGATGCATTTTTCAGTGGCCAAAATTTGAACGGAACATGGGAAGGCCTTTTTATTGTGGAAACAGCTTTGCAAAAGCTAGAGCAGTAGAGCACAGTGGGAGGAGGCCATCAGTTGCAAGAAGATAGGGCTAGGGCTTTGATTTGGCACCAAACGCTACTTTCTTCCTCCCCCCCCCCCACACAAATACATCGTGGTTGGCAGTGTTGGATCTCCTCCGCCTAGTACTGAGACAGCTTGAACTGGTTCAGCAAAAAACTGCAGTCTGGATTCCTGAAGGCAGGAATCTTCACAAGGAGGCATAAAGGTTAGTTGGTAATGATTTGAAATACTCTGGACCAGGGCTCTTTTTGTAGAAAAAGCCCAGCAGGAACTCATTAGCATAATATGCCACACCCAACACCACACCCCTGCCAGCACAGCTCATTAGCACATTAGGACGCACCCCCATGTTACCAGAAGTGTGGTTATCCAGCCACACCCACCTTTTGCTTGTTATTCTGTTTACCTTGTTTGTTGTCAAAACCCAGGGCCTTTTTTTTGGAGCAGGAACTCCTTTGCATGTTAGGCCACACACCCCTAACGTAGCCAATCCTAATGAGTTTCTGCTGTTGGGTGCGGCCTGTTATGCAACTTGGGAGCCAGCCATTCCTGTGCGTTCCTGCCCAAAAATAGCCCTGCTCTGGACAATTGAGGCTGTATGAAAACTTAGAAAGCCTGCAGTGAATAGGTACAGTAATGATGGGTGCAAGCAGATTACAGATGTGGCCCGGATACTGGGGTTGCCAGGTCCCCCCGCAGGGGATGGGGGTAGGGTTGTCAGATCCAGGTCAGGAAACTCCTGAAGATTTGGGGATGGAGCCTGGGGAGGACGGGGACCTCAGTGGGGTACAATGGCATAGAGTCCACCCTCCAAAGCAGCCATTTCCTCCAGGGGAACTGATCTCTGTCATCTGGACAGATGAGCTGTAAAACCAGGAGATTCCTCAGGTCCTACCTGGAGGCTGGCATCCCTACCAGAAATCCAGGCTGAATTTTCCTTTTACATGACAGAAGGGCTTAAACTGTGTTATGGCTCAGAGAATAGTCTGAAGCCACAAGATGAGGTTCAATTGTTGAAACTACCTGGCCGGCCTAAGGGAGCTGTCAAGCTTGGATTCTCTGTGAAGCCTCCTGGAGGGGCCTGAAGATCTCTTGGAAGTGCAAATGATCTCCAGATGACCCCAAAAAAATGGCTGCTTTGGAGGGTGGACTCTATGCTATTATGGAGCTGCGGTGGCTCAAGTGGTTAAGACGCTGAACTGCAGGCTGTGGAAGGTCAGTAGTTCAGCAGTTCAAGACCCGGGTGCTGCAAGACGGAGTGAGCTCCCATCTCTAGTTCCAGCTCCTGCCAACCTAGCAGTTCGAAAGCGAGAAATTGCAAGTAGATAAATAGGTACCACCTTCGGTGGGAAGGGAACAGCGTTCCATGCGCCTTGGTGTCTAGTCATGCTGGCCACATCTTCGGACAGCGCTGGCTCTTTGGCTTGGAAACGGAGATGAGAGTCGGACTCGACTGGCTTTCGAGCAAGGGAACCTTTACCCTTTTTTACTTTATGCTATTACGAGCTGCTGAGGTCTCCCTCCTCCCTAAACCTCACCCTTCCGAGGCTCCAACCCCAAATCATCAGGAGTTTCCCAGCCCTCAGTTGGCAACACTAGGCCGCTCTGAGCTCCTAGAAGGACATGTATTTGGTGATTGTATGCTACATATAAGTGTGTGTGATAGTTCTTATTTGCAGCCTGGCTTTGGATTGGTAGGCCTATCAATTTATATAGTTCATGTACACCCAGTCTCCACAATAGTAGCACCCAAATCATCACACAACAGCAATAACATCTCACTACCCGAAAGCACAATGATAATAATGATACAAAATATAAATTGCTATCATTACAACACAATCTGCCATCATTCATAGCATTCATAATAGCAATTAATAGACTAAAAAGACCCCATCACTGCAGCATCTAGGCCATCCTGGACATATTGAAATGCAGTCTATGCATGGAAGTATTTTAAATCACATGCTCTGGGCAAAATTGTCCCCTTGACCGTAACCACTTGTACTTAATGGAAACGTCACTAGTGGAAAAGCACTGAGAAGCAATTGTATTTAATTCTTCCTTCTCAGTACAGGCCCCCCCCCCAATGCCATTTTCTCCACAAGGATGCATTGGCAAAATAGGGAAAGGGGGGCAATTTTGACTAAGTCTTCCTTCTTACCACAGCCTCCCATTTCCATGAGATTTCCGACTCCTCCTTCAAAAAAAAAATCAGTCTTAGGGAGGTCTCAGGACGCTGCTGGGGAAAAGGAGAGGTGGAAAGATCTGCACCCATTAGCATCATCGTGCTTGCAGTGTGTAGGATCTAACAATTGTATTTGATGGGCCGCATCTGAAGGTCATAGCTTCATTTCTAAGCTAGCCTCTGCATAAATCTAGAACTGCTCCTTTTGGCACCTGAAATTTACCAGCAGAGATAAACATGTTAAGTTTCTGTATTTGGTAGGACTGACACCCTGTTGTAATGTGTGTGACATCTGCATTTACCCGTAAGCATACATAATGACATTTACCGATAAGGCATTAATGTTCAGCTTCCAACAAACAGTACAGCACACAGCAAAAAATAGCAAGGAACAACAAAAAACAACTGTGAGCTGAATTACCCGCAAAAGTATATCCAAAAGGAGACGTCAACAAAGCACATGTAGTAGTAATGAATCTATGCATATAATCCATCATGGGAAAATACAGAAGTCCACAGGATCCATAGAAGGAAAAAAACAAAGTCCAGAGTAGATATCCAACACTTTTCCTAGGTAGTATGCAGTGTTTCAGACCTCTGGTCCTTCCTCAGGGACAAAGAACAACTACAGGAAGTCTCATTCCAATTTCTTTACAGGACAACACTATTCACTTTCTTTATGGGCCAGGTCTCCTAAGGTCACTTTGTCGAAGTCTCCTTTTGGATATACTTTTGCGGGTAATTCAGCTCACAGTTGATTAATGTTCAGCTTAACAGGATGGTTGTGAGACAATAACTTAATAGCAACTAGACTGTCAATTGCAGGACTGTAGTCCAATGTTCCCTCTAAGCTGTGGAGTCTTGTGAGCAAAAATTCTTCTTTGTGAGCTCCTGGCATTAAAGTTGTGAGCGAGCGATTTGGCTGCTGGATAAACTAGTTTGCTCTGGAGCCATCCTTCCTGAGCAAAGGCAAACATGTGTGAGCCGGAGGCTAAAAAACTGTGAGCTAGCTCACACTAACTCATCTTAGAGGGAACACTGCTGTAGTCTGGTTATGGCTAGAGGGTGTGCCATCCCATCTGGAGTGTTGTTTTGTCCCACTAAAGACTTAAAACAAGTGTTGTAAATTTGTAACATGACAGTTTTCATTTCAAGTACAGGATTCTACATGTGTGGGGGAGGGGATGGAGGGAGAGACACCTTGTTGCCAAGCAGCCGCTGTATAAAGCATTTCTGAAAACTCTTAAATATGACTGGAAAGCTGGACTGTGAAATAGGTCAGTCAGGGCCATGGACGGAACAGTAGCCATGAGACTGTGCCATTGTACTGGACTGAACGCATGTGCTTTAGCCAAGGGGCACCTGCAGCAGCGTGCCTAACCAGATGTGGACCCATGGACTACAAAATGCCTCTCACTCCTGCACCTCTGCAGTGATACCAGCATCAGAAGGCAAGCCAGCCACCCTGACTCCTCCACACATGGAACCAGCAGCAGATCACTGAAGGAAGCCATGTGCTGTAAAGATTCCTCTACAGACACCATGTAGAGTTCCCTTCTTCATCACGCAGGCATCCCCCCCCCCACATGTTAACATAGAGCCGGGGGGAGGAGAGAAGAAGTGATCGATCAGGGGTGAGGGGGCCGTGGGAGGGAAGTGGAGCTGAGGATTGGGGGAGGGGGCTGCAAAAACCATGGGAAAGGGTGGGCCCCATGGGCCCCGCGTTAGCTACGGGCCTGCATGCAACACTGATCTACCCAAACGTTACTGTCCACTTCGTGTAAAGGATCAGCCCTCATAAAGACAATAGTTTTCAATGTATTTTCAGACATAAAAACTAGTGTAATAATAGGCAGGAGAGGATGGGTGTGCAGGAGGACTTTATTTTACGCATCCGAAGCGTGATCATTCTCCCCTGCAAATGCCTCCAGACCGTTTCCCATCAGCTCCCTCCTTGGGGAGTGGGAGTTCAGCTGGGGGAAAAGCAACCTGGGGATCATCCACAGAATAGGGAAGGCTGAGCAGATCTCCCCTTGCCTGCTAGCAACCAATCCCCCCCCCGGTCCCCCGATCAGCATTAGAAGGCAAACGCAGGACTAGGAGTCTGGGGCTCGCCTCATCCTGTGCAGTTCAGCTTTTGGAGGCCGTGCAGAGGCACACGCACACCCAAGCAAGGCATGCACATAGCTGATGGAACACAGAATCTTGGCACCTTCTGAGTTATTTCTTCTCGTTTTCCAGATTTTAGCTCTGAAATATCACATGCCCCAGTCTGCAGCCCCTGTGTATAAAATGTGCTTACTCCAGTACACCATGAGCCATCCAACTTACTTGCTGGAGAAGACAACCAGAGACCCTGCGCCCGGCCAGGAAGTATTGCCTGACACACCAGCGGTTGATCTGAAGCCAGTCAAAGCTTAGCCTTCAGAACCTGCCAAGTCCCCCCCCCGCCACGTTAGAGTCATTACCCTCTCGTACTGAAACTTCAGGCTCAAATAATGCAGCAATGCCCTGTATCCCGAAACCCCTCATTTGTGTCAGGAGATGTAAATTGTCTTCCCAAATTTAAAAACTCACGGAGAGCATGACTGCCAAAAGAAAAAAGAACAAAAACAAGGATCTTGGAAACATAAGTTCCTACCGCCCACATGTTCCCCTCATCCAGCGGTGTGGAATGTTTGCACAACTGGCTTGAATGTTTTTACTGGGAATCCTCAAGGGATCCCGCCATTGAAAGACCTCCAGTCTCAAAGAAGGGGTACAAGGGAAGGAATACAACATTATATCATCGTCAGCATGAAATAATTTACTTTCACTACAAAAAAAAACTACAGGGAAAGGGACTGGCTAAAACTAGGGAGGGGAAAGAGAGAAAAATACAAAGAGAGATTGGCCCAGGTTCAATCGGATCATGAAGATCTGGTTAGAAAGACGAAGGGAGAAATTGTGAGTTTGGGGCTAGAGAGAGAGGACTGCTTTTCAAAGAGCTGAAAGTGATTTGATAGAGGCTAGATTACTAGTGTACAGATACATTCCATTTATCTCTGGTCAAACAGGGTTAGCATGTTTTTGAAACGCCATAAAAACCAGCAACAGTGAGAGGCATGTATCCATCTCTTGAACAACAATGCTTTTCTCATGCCATCTTCAATGCTGGGGTGGGGGTGGGGACTGTTTCCAGTCTAAATTATACCATCCCTGGCCTCACTTGATAGTTTTTTGGGGGGGGTTAACTTGGATTTTACTACCTGTCTCTACAGGTCACGTGCCTTCACCAGCAGCTAAAATTAACCAGGTGAATCTTTTCTTGTTTGGCAGAAGTCTTTCATTCATCTGTTTAACCAAGACTGAGTGCAGAACAATGAATGGCCCTTTCAGTGTGCCGATGGGAAAGAGAAATGGAGGTAATGGTACATCTTGTAAGAATATGCAAGTTTTTCTGAAAGGCTCCTTTGTGTTACACCTTTTGAGAGCTAATTTAGGCAAAGACGTAGCTGTATTTTTCCAACTTATTTTCATAAAATATATAAATGGAACTGAAGAAGAAAATACCCAAATAACTTTGTAAGATCTGGATGGAAATTAGGTACACGTCTGAACATCCTGTTTGGCAGATTTCTGAAGCTGATTCAGCAACCTTTGTCTTGGACATGCTTTTGATTCTGTGTGCTTAACACAGAGTGACCATCCCCAACAATTTTTCAACTTGAGCCTTGTGACCCATTAATAACTAACCAATTTTCATTGCAGACCGAAGCAGGGCTATACCCTCCTGTTGAAGACAATGGGATTAGAAGGGTGTAACTCTGCTCAGAATTGCACTGTTCTTCTGATATATACGCTTCTGTTGATTAGGGTCCATTTCATCATATGCATGAAGTACCACATATAGGTTGGGCATATGGGGAAAGGTATTTTGCCACCCCAAGCAGTGTGGGTGACAACAGATGCATATAAGCTGTGTTATTGCCACCTCCCAGCCCGCACACCATGGTCAACTGGGAGCAAGATCAGCTGCCAGAAACTCTGGAGTTCAGCTTTGGGCTCAGAGGTGGCCTCATGGTTAGGAAGCGAAATGCAAGGGGAAAGCCACACTCATCCCCTTGTCCCACCTCACCTGTAGCCAAGATCAAGAAAAGCCCTAACTGTGTCTATTGTTGAACTGCAAGGACACTTGGGTTGCTTGAGTGAAGGACCAGCCCTGTACAAAGAACAAAATTATCAACAGTGGAGCCAAGAGGCCGTAAAACGTAAGATGAGTCTCTGGAGACAGTTCTGCACATAGAAATGTCACCAACTGAGCTTCTTTCATTTTGTGGCTTTTTGACTCCACTCGACGTTTCTTTCTGTATGTGTGAGTGTTTGTACCAGCTGAAGATCATTCCTTGCAGGGGTCATTTCGTAGAAAAAGAGCTAGGGGAACTCATTAGCATAACTCATTAGCATATGCCACACCCCCTGACTTCAGGGGCCCGGCGGTGGACCTGCAAGGCCAGCGGGAGTGCGAGGAAGCCCCGCCAAGGCCCTCCCTGGCCCCAGGCAGGCAGGGGTGGGGAGAGGCAGGGAGGAAGCAACTTACCCTCCCTCTTCTCCTGCCTCCTCTTGGCTGAATGAGGGCTGGAAGCCGGGCGGCCGAAAGCAGGGCTTCGTCATGTGCCCCGCCCCCCTGCACCTCACCCGGGGGAACTGTGTTCCCCCGCGTTCCCCCCCCGAAATGACCTCTGATTCCTTGTGCTACTGACGAAGTAAGCTCTATAGAAACAATTATGCCATAATAAACTAGATACTTTGTTGGTTTTGCTGCAACAACCCAACATGGCTGCCCCTCTGGAATTTATAGCATGGAAACTAGTTGTAAGATAACTTCCCCAGAGCTACCCAGTGGATCTCATGGCACAACAGGAATTTACCAGGAAGGATCCCTCTCTCCTCAGCCCCCTGCCTTCCTATGTCTAGAGGAACGAAGCCAGGAAGGGACAGCTGCTCCAGTTCAGGGAGGTGCTTCTCTGCTGATTTGCACCTATGAAGCTTCTGGAGAAAACAGCGTTGCAGCTATAAGGCCTGTTCAGAAATATCACATGGTGCAGATCTCCTAGAACTGTGCCAGTTCATCATTCAGATGGGGAAATTCCATTTTGGATGCTTCCCCTGCCATTCCCTACATAAAGAAATCCAGCATGTCAGGGAAAACAACCTCAGAGAATTTAGAGAAGATTGTTATGTAGTGGGTTGCCGCATGGATGGACGACAGACAACGACGTGGTGCATAGCACGCTTTATTAGGCACACAACAAGACATGTGGACAAACGGCCGGCAGGCCAACTATATACACCTCTGGGGACACCCCCTGGTCACCATTGTTGGGTTTGAATCTCCCGCCATGGCTCCCATTGGTTCCCCTGTGGAGGGACTAGAATCCTAGTCCCCATTGTCTTCCAGGACTGAAGCTCAGGTATGTGCGCTGACCTCCGGTGGCGGTCAGCGGACACAACAAAGATTTTAAAGAATAAGGGTAGTGCTGGATGGTCAGTGCTTTTATGGAGCTTTACACGTGTGTTAAGGCATGCACAATTTTGAATACAAATGGGTATCTCTCCTTATATATAATTCTGTTTAGATCATAGACTCCCCTGAACATTCCAACACACTCCCAAATCAGTTGGCTCCCTGATCTGTCACTCAGAGGGAGAGAGAGGTGGAAAGAGAGAGAGGTGGAAAGAGGGTCTCCCTCTGAGTCCTGCCTCCGACATTCTAAACAGTTTGCTGTTCCTCTCCCCCTCATAGCCAGTCAGAACACAGAGGTCATTTGCTATGTGGCCTGAGTGGCCTTTGCCTTGGAACACAGAGATCATTTGCATATGCGGCCTCATTGGCCTTTGCCTCTAACATTCTAAACAGTTTGCTGTTGCTGTTCTGAGGTAAAATGTGTTCTGAGGTAAAATACATTTCCCCTTAGTGCCTGTTGGGGGAAACCATTGTTGCCAATCTCCAGGTGAGGGCTGAAGATCACTCAGAATTACAACTGCTTTCCAGATGGCATAAATCAGTTCCCCTAGAGAAAATGGTGGACTCTGTGTCCTTATATCCTGCTGAGATGGCCCCTGTATGACAGCCAATGTGACGTAGCAGTCAGGGCTTCAGAGCATGGTAGAGGCTGCAGGTGGGGGGGCTCTACTGGTAGCAGGAACTCCTTTGCGTATTAGGCCACACACCCCTAGTGTAGCCAGTCCTCCAAGAGCTTACAGAGCTCTTCTTACTGGGGCTACTGTAAGCTCTTGGAGGATTGGCTACACTAGGGGTGTGTGGCCTAATATGCAAAGGAGCTCCTGCTACCAGTAGAGCCGCCCTGGGAGAAAGCTGAAGAGTGAAGGGAAAATAAAAGTAGGTTGATGATTGGCTGGGAAGGAGATATGTTTGCCAACTCCAGGTGGGAAATTCCTGGATATTTGAAGGATGGAGCCTGGAGGGGTGGGACCTCAGACAGGTACAATGCCATAGACTCCACCCTCCAAACCATCCAGTCCCTCCTGGGGGACCATTGTTGCCAATCTCCAGGTGGGGGCTGGAGATCACTCAGAATTACAACTGCTCTCCAGGAGGGGGGGGGGAGAAAATAGAAAGCTGAAGTCAGAGGGGCAGATCAAGCTAGGTTGATAGTTGGCTGGAAAGGAGATAGGGTTGCCAACTCCAGGTTGGAAATTCCTGGAGATTTGAGGAGTGGAGCCTGGAGAGGGTGGGGTTTGAGGAGTGGTACAGACAGGTACAGTGATCAGCTCCCCTGGAGAAAATGGTGGACTCTGTGTCCTTATATCCTGCTGAGGTCACAGCAAATTGACACTGAGTGCCCAAGGCCGGGGCACCCACCCAGAGCCCCTTTCTATATATATATACACACATATATATATGACTTTCTTTTATACCGTGATATACTACTTATCTATTTAAGGTTCTAATGATTATGTAGAAGTGGCGAAAATATGTCATATTGAATACATAGTAATGATGAAACCAGTGTTGTAGTCAAAATAGATTAGTTAAGAAGTTTGAAATTTAAAACTCAAATGATGACTACAATTGTACCCCAACAGAAATAATAACGATTGTATTGTATAGATTTTTATAGATAAAAATTATAATGAAGGGGATGAAAGGGAGATATTCTCTGTTGTATACATTATGTACTACAGTATTGTCTTTGACAAACATAATTATGTTGTTTAACCTTTTTCTTTTTTCCTTTTTTTTTCTCTACCCTCACTGTTTCCCTAAAATAAAAAAAATTAAAAGTATGTGCAGTTTTTAGCTTGAACATGCTTTTAAAAAACTGGCTGGTGCTTGAAACTAGGCCATGCAAAACAGTATCTATAGCGGGGATGGTCAAACTCATTTAATATAAGAGCCACATAGAATAAATGTGAGAGCCGCAAGACATGAACAAATATTACACACATGTTTTTATTGGGAAATATGCAAATTTGCTTTTTATTAACATTAAATGAGACTGCCAAAAAATAAAAACAGAGGTAAAAACAGATATTATAATATTTATTTGTCCAATTATATTTATTTGTTTGCTATGATATTTATTTGTCTAAGAGAAAGAGAGAGAGAGAGAGAGAGAGAGAGAGAGAGAGAGAGAGAGAGAGAGGTGGAAAGAAAGAATGAAAGAAGTAGAAAGAAAGAGAGTGAGAGTGAGAAAAACAAAGAAAGCAAATAGATGGGGGGGGAGAGGTAGAAAGAAAGCAACTTTAACTTTAAATGCGTCCTCCAAGCCCCCCCCCCCCACCAGCTGGCTTGGCTTGGAGTAGGGATTTAAAGAGAGAAATGCCTTCTCCAAGCTGGCCATGGGGGGGGGGGGGGGTTGGTGAATGAGTTTAAGAC
>NW_015164689.1:527196-530174 GCF_001447785.1 Gekko japonicus
TGGGGGCTTTGAGAATGCATTTAAAGCTAAAGTTTCTTTCTTCCTCTGCTCCTCCCCCCCCACCTCAAGCCTACCCAGGGAGGGGAACACTGGCTGGGGAAGGGAAGACTGATTGGGGAGACATGCCTTCCCTTTCGCTTCCCCAGCTGCCCTGCCGGGAGCCACACAATATGTGTGAAAGAGCCGCATGTGACTTCTGAGCCACAGTTTGGCCACCCCTGATCTATAGCTTTGCAATGTTGTGTCAGTCCCCGCCCCCTAAGATTTATTTAGACATTTATACCTAGGTTTACTGGATGTCCTGGAGAAAAATTTCCTGTCTCTTTAGTAGAGGCTTAAGGTAAAGGTAAAGGTTTCCCTTGCTCGAAAGCCAGTCGAATCCGACTCTAGGGTTGTGGTGCTCATCTCCGTTTCAAAGCCAAAGAGCCAGCGCTGTCCGAAGACGTTTCCATGGTCATGTGGCCGGCATGACTAAACACCAAGGCGCACGGAACGCTGTTCCCTTCCCACCGAAGCGGTCCCTATTTATCTACTTGCAATGTCTTGCTTTCGAACGGCTAGGTTGGCAGGAGCTGAAACTAGAGACGGGAGCTCACTCCGTCATGCGGCACACTCTGGTCTCGAACTGCTGAACTACAGACCTTCCACAGCCTGCAGTTCAGCGTCTGAACCACTTGAGCCACCGCAGCTCCTTGGTAGAGGCTTAATAGACAGTTAAAGCTCTTTATGGCATGGAGGTAAATAATATCACCTTGTAAATAAAGGGACAGGGCATTTTTTCCCCTCCAGGTAGTTGGTGTTGGAATATGTAAGGTCTATATGTAAGGCCTTATGAATATGTAAGGCCTTATGAAGACAGCTGAAGGACTGGTAGCATAGCTAGATTACGGACTGCCCACAATTTCAAATTGTGTCCTTGCTGTCTCCTGATTGGCTCTTCTGGAGACCTCCTGCTTCTGCAGAGCTTCCTTGTTGTTGTCATTTTTTCCTCCTTCATCCAGTAGGCTACTCAGTTAATGCTCTCTCTTTTCTATGCTCTTGTTGTGTAGTGGGTTCGGCGCATCGAATGATCAGGAAACAGAGTGATACTCAGCATATGTTTACTAGTACACAACATAACATAACAAATACCGGCCGGTCAGCCAACTATATACAGTCGCCTTGGCCCACCCACAGGTCCTATTGGAGGGTTTAAACTTCCCACCAAAGTTCCTATTGGTGACCACTAGAGGTTTCAGGATCCTAGTCTCCAGGGGTCGTTTTGTAGAAAAAGAGCTAGGGGAACTCATTAGCATAACTCATTAGCATATGCCACACCCCCTGACATCACCGGAAGTGTGTCATAAGGCCACACACCCCGCCCCCAAAGGTCCTGGCTGCCGCCGCCGGCCTTGCAGCTCCACTGCCGAGCCCCATGAGGGGCCCAACAGTGGACCTGCAAGGCCGGCGGGAGTGCAAGGAAGCCCCGCGAAGGCCCTCCCTGGCCCCAGGCAGGCAGGGGTGGGGAGAGGCAGGGAGGAAGCAACTTACCCTCCCTCTTCTCCTGCCTCCTCCTGGCTGAATGAGGGCCGGAAGCGGGGCGGCCGGAAGCAGGGGGCGGGGCTTTGTCATGTGCCCCACCCCCCGTACCTCACCCGGGGGAACTGTGATCCCCCGCGATCCCCCTCCTGAAATGACCTCTGCTAGTCTCTATTGTCTCTGCAAACCAAGCTCAGGTATTGCTGGCGCCTGGTGGCGGTCAGTGGACATAACAGGTCTATAACAGTTTGTTCTTCTTTCATAAACCTACTTATTTTGCTCTAAACAGTCAGTGCTCCACTCCCTTTGCCAATTTATTTATACTTTTCTTCCTACTGGGGACCCAGCGTGTTCTCTTAGGCAGCCTTTTATCCCCACTAAAACAACTCTGTGAGGTAAACTAGGCTGACAAAGAAAGTGACCGGCCTAAGGTCGCCCAGTGAGCTTCCAGAGCAAAGTGGGGATTCAGGCCTGCAGCCAAGACCCTAGTTTAGCAGACTCACCACTACACAATGCTGCAGCCAGATTTCCTCCGGTCTCCAAAAAGGGTATGATACAGGGTAGGGGAGCATTATGTGGAAATTCTGGCTTACTGAGAAGATTGTTCGACCCAAAGGTACCATCTTTCTCACATAAATATCTTTCTTTAGACATATCCTTCCAAAGCTGAAAATCCAACAGAGCAAGAAGCCATGACAAGGTAAAGGGCGGGGGGGCGGATGTTATTCCCCTCCTTTTATCTAATCCCAGCATCATCACCCTTCTGGGGAAGAAAGCTGTCCCAAAAGCTGCAGCATCATATGAATCACAAGTGGCCACACTGGTCCTTAGCAAATATTTTTAAAAACCACGCAATACCTTTAATTGAGTCCGAGCAAAATGACCCAATGCAATGTGTGCACTTTCAGAACTCTTCATCATGCTGGATGTTCAAAAGCAAAAGGGTGTGGGGAGATCTTCCAGGCCATGATCTTCGGACTTGTTTGCCTGCATCTTGGGTAGACTGCTCTCCTGACTTCAGTGTGTAAAGGGTGTGGATCGTATTACCCACAGCATTACCAGAAGAAGCAGCAAAAAAAAAATGGAAGGCATCCAGTGGAAAATATTAAAACCAGCATTTAATCAAATGTTGTGTATACAATCACATCCTTCTCTTTTTGAGCTCAAGCTGGTGCGTTCTGGTCACAGGAAAACACCTGTATTAGCCAGGCGTGTCTCATTCTCTCCTAGTGCTATGCTGCAATGAGAGTGAAAATGTCCAGTTAATACGCATACTCGTTGTTAGAACCATCTTTGTCCATGCTTTGGAGCCCCCTACTGGTACATTGGCTTGATGTAACATAAATACATGTTCAGACTACCGTTCTCTGAAGCGATGGAAGCCAGCCTTCGTGGAACTCACTCAATAATATTGTTTTTATTCTGTTGTGTTATTTATTAATTTATAGCTCACTTTTCCT
>NW_015164689.1:530217-554857 GCF_001447785.1 Gekko japonicus
ATGAACAGTGCAGTAGGACAAGGGTTACAGAACTGGACAGCCATGCAAACCAAAAGAAAAGAAAAACGGGCACAATATACCATGACACCCTAGTACCATACGTAAAAAAAGGCAGAAGACAATGTAGTCAAAGGAGGATGATACATACAACAAAATTGCAATACACTATGACCTTTCCTCTGATAGAGCAATTTCCTGCATTGTTCCATGGTGCTACAGTTCCAGTCCCTTTATAAGTAAACAAGAAGCAGGGACCTGCAATACTCGCAGGGGGGGAGAAGGAGCTTCACGTGGAGGAGGAGGAAGAAGCAGCCACAGGTGAGCCTTCTCCCCCCCCCAACCCCTCCCGGCACCGACACCCGCACGGCTCCCAGCTGCCGGGCCCGCCTGTCCGATTCCCCATGCATTTGAATAAATCCACGTTTGAAGAACAAAGTAGAGTTTATTATAAAGCGATGATTAGATCAGAACACAAGCATTGTTAGGAATAACTACAAGCCTCATGGGGAAACATAATAAAGGAACTTTGAACCAGGTTAGGACCAATGAGTCCAATTCCCGCTGGCGGGAAGGCAGATAAAACAAGCGCCCAATTCCTTGGGAACACAACGGTTCTGCAACATAAACACAAGTTCAGTTCTCAGGCACGAGATACCTAATAAGCTAAGCAATGCCATAACTCCATCCCACCTCCAGCTGGTTGACCTTGAGCAGTTCCGCAGATGTAGCAAGCAAAAGACAGTAAACACCGACACAGGGAAAACACAGGGGGGATGGACAGGGCACAATGCAACATTCAGGAAAGAACACCTTATGGCAGCTTGCTGACACCGCCAATCCTTCTCCCCCCGCGCACTGGCGGCAAGCCGCGTGGGACTGCCGAGACTTCTCCCACTTCCTCCCCAGCAGCAAGGCCCAAGCACCTGGGAGCCGCCGAGCCCATCGAGCCTCCCCTTCAAAGGCCAGAGCATTCTCTGTGCATGCGCAGGGAACACTTTTACTTTCGGGGGGGATTTAAATATCCCCCGTATCCCCCATATATTTTTTTCAACTTTTTAGATTTTTCTGCACCCCTGGGGACTGCTCCAAGTGTGCAGGAAAATCTCTCAGCCTCCCAAGTGTCCCCGATGTGCAGATTTAGAGATCAGCATGGAGGGGGCAACTTGGCTATTAGATATATAGATGCCTCCTGAACACTGGCATTGGGACTAGGCTACTATAATGCACTCTTCATAGCTCTCTCATTGAAATCAACTCAGAGGCTCTAGTTGGTGCAGAATGCCACAGTTTGGTTATTACCATGAACTAGGTGGAGCATGCATATTACTTCCATTCCACAGTTACTCCATGAGTTGTCCATCAGTTACCAGGCTCAGTTCAAAGTATTGGTTGTTACATACAAAGCCCTTCACGGTCTTGCCTCCCCCTCTATGTCCCAGCATGACAGCGTCATTCATCAGAGCGGGGCCTTCTGCAGATGCCAACCTGCAAAAGAGCGAAATCAGCCAATGCCCGTACGCGTGCCCTCTTCCCTGTGGCCCCCACCTTATGGAAGGGCCAGCCTGAGGAGGTCAGGAAGGCTCCCCATCTCCTGGCTTTCCACAAACTACGCAAAACTGCGATTCAAGAAGGCTTTTCTGTGCGGGCAATTGAGTAGCACTGCAGTCAATGATTCACACACTTACTTGGAAAAACTATTAGGGACTGCGGTCTATGCTACTTGTGTTGCTTGCTGAAACCAGGATCCCACTTTGTAATTTTTGCATCGGTTAATGTGTCGTATTAATACTTATGCTTTACTTCAGTTCTGTTTTTCAGATTTCCTGTTGGTTCTACAACACAAATCCTATTGTATTGTTTAGTGGATGTCCTATCCTGTCAGTTATATTGGCTCACTCTGTGTGATCTGCCTTAAGTCCAAGAGAGAAAGGCAGGCTTGTTGTTGTTGTTGTTGTTCAGTCACACAGTCGAGTCCGACTCTTCGCGACCCCATGGACCAGATCACGCCAGGCCCTCCTGTCTTCCGCTGTCCTCTGAGGTTTGCTCAATTTCATGTTCGTTGCATCTATGACACCGTCTAACCATCTCACCCTTTGCCGTCCCCGTCTTCTTTGACTTTCAACCTTTCCCAGCATCAGGGTCATCTCCAGGGAGTGCTCCCTTCTCATTTGGTGGCCAAAGTATTTGAGCTTCAGTTTCATTATCTGGCCTTCCAGGGAACAGTCAGGGTTGATTTCTTTTAGGATTGACTGATATGATCTTCTTGCAGTCCAAGGGACCGCAAGAGTCTTCTCCAGCACCATAGTTCAAAAGAATCTATTCTTCAGCGCTCGGCCTTCCTTATAGTCCAACTCTCGCAGCCATACATGACTACTGGGAATACCATTGCTTTGACCATGCGGAGTTTTGTTGGCAGGGTGATTTCAGTCAGTCAGTCAGTCAGGCATTTATTACGGCAACAAGCCATAGATGTACTCTGCATATATATTAAATAAGCAAGGTGACAATATACATCCTTGTCGTACTCCTTTTCCTATGCGGAACCAATCAGTTGTTCCATATCCGGTTCTAACTGTTGCTTCTTGACCCTTATACAGGTTTCTCAAGAGACATGTGAAGTGGTCTGGTAGCGAATGTTGGCAATTTGATCTCTAGTTCCTCTACCTCTTCGAAACCCAGCTTGTACTTCTGGTAGTTCTCTATCCACGTACTGTTGAAGCCTAGCTTGTAGGATCTTGAGCATGACCTTGCTAGCGTGTGATATGAGTGCAATTGTGCGATAGTTTGAACATTCCTTGGCATTGCCCTTCTTTAGGATTGGAATGTATACTGACCTTTTCCAATCCTGTGGCCACTGTTGCGTTTTCCAAATTTGCTGGCAAATTGAGTGCAGCACTTTAACAGCATCATCTTTTAAGACTTTGAATAGCTCAGCTGGGATACCATCACCTCCACTAGCTTTGTTGTTAGTGATGCTTTCTATGGCCCATTTAACTTCACATTCCAGGATGTCTGGCTCGAGGTCAGTGATTATACCATCGTGGTTGTCAAGGACATCGAGGTCTTTCTTGTATAGTTCTTCTGTGTATTCTTGCCATCTTTTCATAATCTCTTCTGCTTCTGTTAGGTCCCTACCGTTTTTGTCCTTTATCATGGCCAGCTTTGCATGGAACGCTCCCTTGATTTCTCCAATTTTCTTGAAGAGATCTCTAGTCCTTCCCATTCTATTGTTTTCCTCTATTACTTTGCACTGTTCATTCAGGAAGGCCTCCTTATCTCTCCTTGCTGTTCTCTGGAAATCTGTATTCTTTCCTCTGCTATTTGTAAAGCCTCATCAGACAGCCACTTTGCTTTCTTGCATTTCTTTTTCTTTGGGATGGTGGTGATTGCTGCCTCCTCACGCTTGGTCTGAGTTCTCTGCTGTGGCCTGTCCATCTTAGGTGGCCCTCCACGGCTATAAATAACATAAATTTAAAAAAATAACAAAATGTAGAAATCATTAACCTGATAGAGTTTAGAATCAGTTCTTCCTCTTCCCTCCGCAGAGCGAATGGACCCACTGAGATGGTCTGTCCCAGGCACTGGATGGACTGCGATGGCTTCCTGGCTGCTCTTGGGGATTTCCCCACCTCAGTGACTGATGCCTCTGTTGGGGCTCTGACAGGTCTCTGGACGATGGGAAGGGGCCAGGCTGTTGGCAATGAAATGGGAGGGACAACAGCTGGAGCATCACTGGCTGAAAACTTGAAGTGATCAAATATGGCACGGAGCCCACATGAGAGCCTGTTCCACAGTAAGTGACGGTCGTGAAAAAGCAGTATTTCTCAGTCACTATTGCAACGGCATGTAATCATCCAGTAGCACTGTTCAGTGTAGTTTGGGGGCTCTTACATTATACCCCAGGAAGGGCTTTTTTGGTAGAAAAAGCTCAGCAGGAACTCATTAGCATAATAGGCCACACCCAACAGCAGACACTCATTAGCATATTAGGTCACACCCTGACAGTGAAGCTCGTTAGCATATTAGGCCACACCCCCATACCAACCCTTGGCTTCCTGGGTACCCCGTGGCTGCGGGGAGCCCACGCAAGCCCCCCCTTGAGGGGACGAGAAGGGAATGCAACTGTGGGGCACCCGGACAAGCCGGCCCTTGGACAGGACAGGGAAAGCATGGGGAGGCATTTAAATGCTTCCCCGACCCTTCCAGGGGGGGGAGCCTGCCTGCCTTGGAGTCATTGGGGGGGGTCGCTCTCCAGGCCTTCCCTCTGTAGCCAGGCACACAGAGGTTTTGGCTGTAGTGGGTGTGGCCAACTCTGAAGCCAACCGGAACTCTGTTCCTGTGCGTTCCTGCCCCAAAATAGTCCTGACCCCAGGGAATTGGACTCCGACTACATGATGGCCTGCTGTGATCAATTTGCTACTTATTTTACAGACACATTTGCCCAGATCTGCTCTTGGATAGATGCTGGCGTGGATGCATGTCCTGATGATGTACCTTTGGCATCTGCTTGTCCAATTTATAAGGATACCTTTCAGCTTGTGGCACCTGAGAATGTGGACAGTATCCTTGGAGAGGTGAGGCCTACCACCTTGACCCTTGCCTTTCCTGACTGATAAAAGCTGCAAGAGGAGGGCTGGCAAAGTGGGGGGGGAGGGTAGTAAATGTTTCCTCGAGAGCAGGTGTTGTGTATTCAATTGACAACATTGAATGCCTTGTATGTAAACCAGCTCATTGTATTCGTGTGTTAAGCTTCAGGTCTGGGCTAGGATCCTAATGTAACCAATAGGAGCCTTAGCCCAGGCAGTGTCGTCCAATCACGTTACAAAGCGGAATCGCTTGTGATTGGCCTTTATCTCTCCAACCTTATAGGTTGTTATTTGTACAGTGGGTGTGGCTACATTAGCCGGGAATGTTTAAATACGGAGAAGCCAGTGTATATATTTTTGTATGGGTTCTGGCTGGCGATTGTCGTACTGTGTTGGAGAAGTAACGAAGCTAAGGAATAAAAGCCGCATTCTAGCTGAATCACTCTCCGACTCTTTGTTAAGTTCGCGACTTAACAGCAGGAGTTGTCTGTGCTGACAAGCAGAGGTGCTCTGGGTTAGTAGAAAGATAGACCATGGACTTGAGAGCTCCCCTGTTTGGGATGTGGTTATACCACTGGTTCCCAAAGTGAGCCATACTGCCCCCTCAGGGGCGCTGGAACGATCCAGGTGGGCGGTAGGAGCCTTTGGTGCAATTGGGGGCATTGAATAAAAATAAGGGGGTGGTGGAAGCATAAAGAAAGAAGAGTCCAGAATCTATCTAAAGCAGCCTTTTCCTGCCTTCTCCTGGTCTTCCCAGGGATCAGGGAGGGAGGGGGAGAGAGGGGTCTCCACAGCCAATCACAGCCATGCATTTGCAAACTGCAAGTGCATGTGCACCCTTGTAAGGCTGGTGTTGCTGCTGGGCTATTGTGTGGTGGCTGCTGCTGGCCTCTGGCTTCAGGCCTTCAGCTGCTGCTGCTCTGTCCCTGCCTTGGCCTGCCTGCCTCCCTGCGTGGATCGTGGTGTACTCTACCTGGACTGAAAAAGACATCTAAAAGGTAAGATTTGAGGAAAATACATATTACTTTTAAAAGGAGGATATTAGTAAAAGGACCTTTTAAATTAGTGCCCCTTTACTTTAGGTTGGGCGGCCTGCTTGGGGTGGCTTTGGGTTACTGTTCTGTTGGGTGTGGGATGGGGGTTGGCTAAGCCTTACTCTCTTACAGTTAATAATTTTGAGGGAAAGTTTTAAAAGTTTGGTTTGCATTTAAAATTATTTATGTTGGATTTTAAAAAAATTAACAGTAATAATTGCTTGTTGGTGTGGTGGGGAGGTTTGCTCAATGTTTTTAATTTTGTGATTTAACTTTTGTTATTGGTTGTTTAAATACTGCAAATTTTTTGTTAGGTTTTAAATATATTTCTTGAGACTGTACTGCTGTGTGCCTCAAAAAATGCCGAATACTTCGTAGTCTGCAGAAGTTATGCAAATGGAGCACATTTAATGGGAAAAGGCAAGGATTGCAAATTCTGACTCCCTTGCTCTTGCGCTTGTGAGATTCACTGAGACTTGCTTGCATGCTTTGAAGCAGGACTTTGCAGTTGAGAAGCCAGAAGTTAAAGTAGAAGTTCTTGAGAAGTGCCTCTTCCTATTTGGGACAGCCATCTGGTCAGTGTGGTACACTGACACTTTAAGTGTCAGACAAGGGTCTGGGAGATCTGGGTTTGAATTCCTGCTCTGCCACTGATAAGTAATGATTTCAAGATTAAAGAAATTGAGGTATTGGATTGCTCTTTGGATTGCACTATGTGAGCTGCCTTGCGCCTAGTGTGGGGGTGCAAGAGAGTAATGATTTCCAGATACTTCAAAGTTGGCTTTCCCCCAACAATTCATGTGTGTGTGTGTGTGGGGGGGGGGTTATTCCCCAGTGGTGGGAAGAACTATAATTCATGCCTGCTGCCAGTAATATTAATTAATTGTTTTATAAATAAACACAGAAATTTTACTTTTTTACAGATAATATCATGGCTGAACCTAAGAAAAAATGTAGACAATATAGTATTCAATATTTGAACTATGGCTTTATTCAATCACCTACAAACAGTACATTACCGATGTGCCTGATTTGCCAAAAACTTTTATCAAATGAAGCTATGAAGCCTTCAAGACTACAAGAACATTTGACAAAAGTTCATGCTGATAAGAAAGATAAGGATTTATGTTATTTTCAAGCACTTAAAGAAATTTTTTTGAGACAACCAACATTGGCAAAACTCTTTTCAATAGCATCCGAACAAGATGACGATGGGCTGCGTGCCTCTTACAACATTTCGTTACTGATTGCTAAATCAGGAAGACCGCATTCTGTTGGTGAAGAACTAATTCTACCAGCTATAAGTGAGGTAATACGCACCATGCCTCACAAGCCAGCATCTGATATTACCAAGAAAATTTCTTTGAGCAATAATACAGTCCAACGAAGAATTGATGAAATGGCTCAAGATGCTGAAGACTCATTATGTGAGCATTTAAAAACACCCCAGTTCTCTATACAGCTTGATGAGCCAACTTTGCCAGGAAATGAAGTTTTGCTTTTATCATACGTGCGTTTCATAAAAGAAGGAAAAATTTGCCAAGAATTATTATTTCCTACAAATTTGCAAACTGATACCAAAGGAGAATCGATATTTCATGCATTGGAAGAGGTTTTTTTAAAGAAAAAGAAATTCCCCTAAGTAATATATTGTCAGTTGCTACTGATGGTGCTCCAGCAATGATGGGGCGCTACAGGGGGTTTCTTACATATTTTAAAAAAGTGGTTCTAAATGTATTCACTGTACACTGTGGCATTCATCGTCAACATATAGTTGCCAAAACTCTGAGTGAACACCTACATAGGTCATTATATTATGTCATTAAAGCGATCAACAAAATCAGAAGCAATTCACTGAATAACAGATTGTTTTGACAACTTTGTATTGAAAACAATGAAGAATTCGATTGCTTGCTGCTTCATACAGAAGTTCATTGGCTATCAAAAGGTGCCTGTTTGGATCGGTTTTATAAACTCTTTGACTCAATGCTAGAGTTCCTAGAAAACAAAGATGATGGTTTATGAGCCAACTTGATTGATTCCAAAAAAGACATAGCTTATTTGACAGACTTGTTTTAAATGAAACAAATCTACAGCTCCAAAGCTAAATTTAATCAAAACAAAAACTGTCATTTCTGCGTTTGTGGCAAAACTTCTTCTGTACAAACAAAATGTAGGATGAGGGGAATTTAGCCAGTTTCCAAATTTATCAGCAGTAGAAAAACATGATGAAGTCTTGTTACCTATTATCAGCACTTGGAGGCTCTCTGTTCTGACTTTAAGCAACGATTTGAAGATATTCCTAAAATGAACATACTTGACTGGGTTTGGGAACCTTTTTCAAGTACAGACACAGAAGAATCTCCAGAATTACAAGAAAAACTTATAGAAGTAACAACAAACGAAGAATTAAAATTTAAATTCAAAGATGGCTACCAACAGTTCTGGCTGCAAAAGCAGATACCTATACTTTATCCTGGATTATGGGCTATAGTACAAAAGTTTCTAATTGCATTTCCTTCAACATATTAAGTGGAACGTGGGTTCAGTGCGGTCACAAATCTGTTAACTAAAGTGAGAAACCGACTGCAAATAGCTAATCGCAGTGATTTAAGATTGCTGCTGACAAAAATAGACCCAAACATTAATAAATTGATAGCAGTGCATCAGGTTCATCCTTCTCATTAGGATTATTTTTAATGTCATTTGTTGTTTTTATTTTAATATTATCCTTTGTTATCTTAATTTTCTGTGTGTATGCAAATGTTACTATGGTTGATTTTATAAAATACTTTCATGATTTCAAGCTTCAATGTGTCTTATTTACAACATCTTTCTTTACTATGTGCAAATTTGTCACTGCATCTTTTGGTCCACTTCTTGAAGGTAGATTTCCAGGGGGGCGCTGAGTAATTTTTTTTTTATGAAAAGGAGGCGGTAGGCCAAATAAGTTTGGGAACCACTGGGTTATACTATCCTTGGAAAGCCAGGTTTGCAGCTTGGGAGTCACCTTAGAAAATCAGTTGGCTGTTGTAGTTTGGAATGCTTTTGCCCAGCTTTGGCTGATACACCAGCTGCACTTGTTCCTGGTTCAGTCTGACCTAGCCATAATGATGGATGCCTTAGTTACATCTAGATTGGACTATTGCAATGCACTCTATTTGGGACTCCTCTGAAGAGTGTTGGCAAGCTGCAGCTAGTGCGGAATGCTGCAGGTAGACTGCTGGTTGGGGGCAGCTACCAGGAGCATATGACCATGATACCACAGCAAGTACACTGGCTACCATTCCGTTCCTGAGCTTAATTCAAGGTGTTGTTTTAGAGATGTGAACATTTTTTAAAAATGGTATTTTTCAGATCTGGAAATTAAGGAGCTGAAAAATATCAGTATTCCCATGCAAACAGAATCAACAAGCCCGACAAAACCAGTGCAGAACCAGGGAATTCCAGAAGAACCACAAGTCAGTGTGGCAAGCCCAAGAGAACGTGTCAAACCAAAGAATCCAAGCAGAACAAACTTAAGCAAAGGGGGCATTTTGGCAAGCTGAAACAGGGCCAATGTCAATCCACAGATGTCCAGCAGAACCCAGGGCCAATGTGGCAGTACATGCTCAATAAAACCAATGAAGATCCACAGAAACGCATTGGAACAAACTTAAGAGGGAGGGCTTTTTCAAGCTGAACAGAACCAATGTCAGTCCACAGGTGCCCATCAGAACCCTGGGCCAATGGCATGCAAGCCCAAAAGAACCAATGGCAATCCACAGAAGCCCAACAGAATCTGAGGCAGCCAAGCAGAGCTGTAAGACACTAACAAAGCTGTAAGACACATGAACAGATACACTAACATCGGTTCCCCCTAAAGTGCAATCCCACTTGTCTGTGACAACTGCCTCCTCCCTCCTTCTGGTTGCCTGGGATGTAGGGATGGCCACAGGAATAAACAGCTTTAAAGGGGGATTAGATAGATTCATGGAGGATAAGTCCATCAATGGCTATTAGCCATGGTGACTGAGGGCAACCTCAGAGGCACTAAACCTCTGAATCCAAGAGCAAGGAGGCACCATCGGGGGAAGGCCTCAGCCTCTCTGCCCTGTTAAAGAACAGCCCTTATCAGAACTATGGCTTGCCCAAGGTCACCCAGCCAGGTGCAAGTGGAGGAGTGGGGAATCAAACCCGGTTCTCCCAGATTAGAGCCCGTGCACTTAACCACTACACCAAACTGGCTTACTAAGTGTGTTTTTTCCCCCTGATCACAGATTTTTTTTATCATCTCAAAGGCTATGTATGTATTTACTTCATGGATACCCCGCCTTTCTCCCCAGTGGGGACTCTTTGCAGCTTACATCATTCTCATCATCTCCAGTTTACCCTCACAACAGCCTTGTGAGGTAGGTTAGACTGAGAGTGTGTGACCGGCCCAAAGTCATTCAGCAAGCTTCCACGGCACAGTAGGGATTCGAACCTAGGTCTCCCGGATCCTAGTTTGACATTTTAATGACTATTCTACAGTGGTTCTCAATCAGTGGAAGAGGTCACATGCTCAGTTGCAAGCAATCAAGCGGCGTGTATTAAGGTGATGAGATGCTGCACTGAGTGATAGACATGCATGTGTAAATCTGGCCTGAGGTGGGTATTTGTTTATTAATTTATTTGGAATACCTGTTATCCAAAAAGGAAGAGCTACTTGCCACAGCTTCCAATAAGAACAAAATAAAACACCAAAATGCATGATAGAAGAAAAAAGGGAGCGGTGGCGCAGGCAGTAAATGAAGCCTGCATTTCCATCGGGCTGAACAGCTTCGGCTGTTCGAGCCCCACCGTGGCCAGGGTGAGCTCCCGGCCCATGTCCCAGCTCCCGCCCACCCAGCGGCTCAAAAGCCCATTAAAGGGCAAGTAGACAAATGGGTACCTGCTTTTAGAGCGGGGGGCACCCATCCTTCGTGGTGGCGTATGAGCGGCGGAGCGGCAGTGGCGTAGAACATGGCGGCGGTGGCGAGTCGAGTGAGCGGAGCAGAGGCTGGGCCGACGGAACGCGGAGGCGGGGCGACGCAGCAGGCCGGAGCCTATTGGACAGAGGCCGCAGCAGGAGCACGCGCTGACGTGCCCTTGGCCCAAGCCCGAGGAATCGCGGCGACCGAAGGAAGACCTGCGCCAGGAAGACGCCGTCGCCGGATTGGAAAAGACCTCCCGCAGAGAGACTATAACAACAAGACTTCGCTATAAGGTGCCTGTTAGGTTAGCCACTTCCCTCCATTGTATGTGTGTGGCCCTTAGGTAGGAATTGTATGAATTGTATAATGTAAACCGCTCAGAGCCCTTAGGGGGTGAGCGGTATATAAATCGAAGGAATAAATAAATAAATATAAATAAATAAAAATCAGAAAGATCAATGCAAAGCCAGCAAACGGAGAGGGGCCATGACTCAACGGTAGAGTACCTGGTTTGCATGAGGAAGGTCCTGGGTTCAGTCGCCAGCACCTCCAATTAAAAGGACCAGGCAGTAGGTGACATGGAGGACCTCTGCCTAAGATCCTGGAAAGCTCCTGCCAGTTTGAGGACACAATACTGACATTGATAGACTTCACTGTACGGCGACTTCACGTGTTCAACACCGTAAAAATAAAACCAAAGCATAAAACCACAGTAAAACAATTCGGGAACAGCAGTCAAGAAAATCAAGCAGTAAAACAGCACAAGTAATGACATGATCAACAAAAAGTCTTGGCAAATAAAAAGTTTCTCGTGTGTTGCCTTAGCCTTCAAAAACTAAGTGCCAGGCACAGCTGAGAAAGACACCAGCACAGAAAAAGCCCTGTCCCCGGTCACTGCCCACAGTAGCCTGAATAGCCCAGCATAGCCTGAGCTCATTGGAACTTGGCTGCTAAGCAGGGCCAGCCACGGTTCGTCCTTGGATGGGGGACAACCATGGAAAGCAGGGGTTGCTATGTGTAGGAACACAATGGCAAACCACCTCTACTTTGTCTGTTGCCTGGAATGCCCCATGGGTGGTGTAATGTATCCAGTCCAGACAAGTCCAGAGACAAACGCAGAGCTTCGCTCCAAGAGACAATGGACTATGCGGATCCTAGCCCACTCCAATCAGGGGGCTAGGTTCCCGGCCGAGAGCCTATGGGGCTCTCGGCCACTGTAAATAACCTATAGGGAAGTAGGGGTGTGTTTTGGGTGGCGGTTTCTCGGGGGATATAAGCCAGCCTGCGAGCCGGCCAAAGTTGTCTTGTTCCGGATAGAACAAAGTACGCTTTGCTGAAATCACTCTCTGTCTGCGTACTTTTCAGATGGGGTCTTTATGAATTGTCTGTGACTCAAAGGCACATGCTTCTGGTTGCTGACCATTTCCTTCAGAAAGCTGGGCACACAGAGCGGGACCTTTGCAGCCAGTCTATACGGCGCTTGTTGCATGAGCCCCAAGAACCAGAGGCCACAACACCCCACCTCATGCCATGGGATAGTTTGGGCCATGGAAGGCCTGTGTGGGTTGTGTTTAGGCCAGCATGACAAACCCCTCAGAGACTTGGTGGAAAATTCCAACTCCACTTAATCCCTGGGCCTTCCAAAAAACGGCGACATTAAGCATAGATCCAAACAGGAAAGAATTAGCAGGAGAAATGCCTTTCTTCTTGCAACCGCCACGGCTGTGCCAGGAGTAAGCAGCAGCTGAGGGTCCACCCCTGCTTTCCCTCCCTGACTGCCTCTCCAAACACGCAAGGCTTACTTGGAAGATTAGGGGAGAACAGAGCAAAAGACATTACAGAGTTCCTTTTGTAATGGGAATGGGATTAAGGAATCAAGTGACCGGTTGCGACTCCCAAGTGGTTTTCAAGCTTCTTAGAGCCCCGTGTCACTGTCAGGTTCAGTCCCTGACAGGCCACAGAGGTGGCAGGAGGTAGGGTGTGGAGCGTGCAGACAAAAAACTCAACCAGGACTCATGCCAGGCCAGCCTTCGGAAGTCCCGGAGCCTTCTTCTGTAAGTACCACTCTACTGATGCTGACAAATCACGTGTGAGATTTCTTTTTAGATTAAACATGTATGTTTCTGCCTTCTGTGTCTGGGTATCTTTTTTCAGTTTGGTGGCTACCAGGAGAGAGCCAGTTTGGTGTAGTGGTTAAGTGCACGGACTCTAATCTGGGAGAACCAGGTTTGATTCCCCACTCCTCCATTTGCACCTGGCTGGATGGCCTTGGGCAAGCCATAGTTCTGACGAGCTGTTCTTGAAAAAGAACAGTTTCTGTCAAGAGCTCTCTCAGCCCCACTGACCTCACAGGGTGTCTGTTGTGGGGAAGGGAAGGGAAGGGGAGGGATGTTGTAAGCCGCTCTGAGACACCTTTGGGTAGTGAGGGGAGGGGTATAAATCCAATCTCTTCTCTTCTTCTTCTTCTTCCAAATATTCAACAATTTCAGGAAGCATGACATGAAAAACAATGTTCATAACTGAAAGTCTCTTCAGACTTCCATTTCTTAGGCAGTTATGCATTTAAGTTGTCTTCCATAGCCAGCTGGGGGTTGGGGGCCCTCTTTGACTTATGTTAAGTGAATTTGGATGTACATCATTTTTACAGTATGCACCATGTTAGGGTTAGCTTCCTATATACGGGTTTATAGGATTGCTCAGTGCGCATTATGCTTACCAGCTGTGTGCCTGAACATCTGGGTGAGCGGCAGCCATTCACCAGGACAAATTATGCATTTTGCTGCAACACTGTGATGTGAGATTGATTTATTTCTCAGATTAATATACTGATTTATAGCAAAGCCGTGCCTAATATCAACCATTCAGTTCTTTAGGTGCACAGGTGGCTATGCAGGAGAAGTGACTATTAGTGGTTCTGTTCATTAGTATTCCACATGCAGTTCAGAGTTGTTCTGTACATCAGTAGATTTTCTTCTATATTAAAGCACCTAGTATCATACAATAAAAAGAATGCCTTTGATTCCAGTATACCTGGACACCACTGAATTCCATTCGCCAGAAGAAACACCACAGTCAGCCCTGTAGCTAGGGAATTCTTTGGGAGGGGGCCTCGGGGGGGGCACCAGCTAATTAAATGGAAGTACAGTGCAGGTGGTAAGTTGGAGCATTTTGGGGGCAGCCCAGGAGGGAGAGGGCCCAGAAGAAACACTAGGGGGCCGGGCCCCGTGGGCCCCATGTTAGCTACGGGCCAGACCACAGTATATCTCTCCAGATTTTAGAATTCTTCTGTGGTAGCACCAAACATCCCCAGGCAGGACTTGGAAAGGTTAACCTTTCAGTTTCCTCCAGGAATGAGCAAGACATCCAGGAATCCATTTTAAATTAGGGAGGTGGGAAAGGCAAAAGAGGACACCATGTATAAAAACTGAGAGGCATTATTTACACAGGCGGGACTCAGAGTTTTCCATGTTTGGTAAAGATATATTCTGCATTTCAGTTCAATGAGAAAAATATCTACTAGGTGCTGCGAAGAAGCAAAAGTTGTTTCCATTATAAAGAACTGATATCTGTTCCATACTTGTGTTAAACTCTGTACTTCGTTTGCCATGTTGCTTTCTGTTCTCTGGGATGCTTTCGCTTAGAGCTGGAAGGGGGGGAGTGAATGGGGAAGGTATGTGTGGGAACGAGCTGTAACTCTTTACCAAGCAGCCTCCCGAGGAGGAAAGACCAAGCCTTTGCTGCCAGGAATGCTGCTATAGATACACTTTGTAGTGCACAGGTGTGTGGGGGGGGAGACCGTGCTTTGACTTGGCGGGATGGATGACCAGTGTGACTGGACCCTGGCATGGGGGGGGGTAGTTTGAAGTGGGAATAATAGTGGGCTTGGCGCCAATACCTGCCAGTTCTGACACAAGTTGGCTCACACCTGTATCGACTACGTATCTCAATAAACAAATCTGTCACACAAAGAGTGTTGTTGGGAGTGAGTACATACGGGGGTCTGACAGAGTGTCAGAACTCTCCATAACCTCAACCCATCGCACCATGGCTGTGAAGAGCGAAGGAGGCGAGGAACCGGGGACTGGGAACGGTACCCAAACTGAAACCCAGGCTACAGAGACTGCCAGCCCCTCAGACAAGGGGAAGGACAAGGGCAAGGGAGCAGAGCCAAAAGAGCCATGGCCCGCTCCCCCACGCTGGGACAAGCCACGCCGGCTTCTGACCCTGGGACCATGCCAGGGGCGACATTGGATGGAAACTGAGCAGTGCCAGGTCTCCCGATCATTTCACAACGACCCAGAATGTCTGCGGGTGGTCAAAGAGATGGAGTTTGCCAGAATCAGGCAAGAGTTCCGATGTGAGATGGAGGAGCTGAGGCACGAGACCCACATGGTGCTGCTGGATCTCCTGGCGACCACCGGGGGGCTATACAGCAGGAACCCCAGGAGCAAGGGGCCGCTGTAGCAGCCCAAGTGCCCGTGGGAGTGGTGGCAGGCACAGCAGCAGCAGCTCAGGTTCCCCCCACCTGCTCCGCAGCCCCAGCCGGCACCACCAGCCACCCCACAGCTGCTGCCGGGCAGACCCAGGGAGATCCTGGAAGCGACGTTTGATGGCACTCCAGACAAGCTGGCCTTCTTTTACCTTCAACCCTTTAATGCTGATCAGCTGGATCCAAGAGGGGTGTGAGGCTGAGAACCGGTCTAAACTTCTGAAGCTATACCAGCCCCAATTGGGGCTGAAGGCAATGAGCAGGGAATCCAAGAGTCAGTGAGGCCGTGCCAAAGATAGCGAATGAGACCAACGAATGCACCAAGGCCTTTGCCTTTGATGTGGGGGGCCCAGGCATTTCACTGCTAATTGCCTGCGAGAGGGACAGGGATCCAAGAAGAAAGGGAAAAACCCAGAGGCCCGGCCTCAGCCATCGAAGGCTATCCAGTTGGGAGAGCGAGGGGAGACCGAAGGGAGCTCATCTATTGAGGAGAAACCACCACAGCTGGCAGGAAAAGGCAGGGACCTGCTGTGATGGGCGCTAAGTGGCAGATCTGGAAACCAAACATGCCAGAATCTGTGACAGCCCCTTCCCTCCTGTTTTATCTGACTGTTGACTGTGGTTAACCCTGCCATGGGTGTCATTTGGTGTAGTGGTTAAGTGTACAGACTCTAATCTGGGAGAACCGGGTTTGATTCCCCACTCCTCCACTTGCTGGATGACCTTGGGCAAGCCATAGTTCTGGCTCAGCTGTTCTTGAAAAAACAGCAGTTTCTGCCAGAGTTCTCTCAGCCCCACCTTCCTCACAGGGTGTCTGTTGTGGGGGGGGGGAAGGAGTTTGTAAGCTGCTCTGAGACTCCTTTCGGTAGTGAAGGGCGGGGTATAAATCCAATCTCTTCTTCTTCTTCACATAAGGATGCAAGCACTAATTGACTCTGGGTGCACCTGGGACTTGATTAGCCCTACCCTAGTGATGAGACTGGGAGCTAAGGTACAGGAACTGACCAAACTGATTGTGTTCTCCCAGATGGATGGGACTCCAATGAAGGGAGCTTGCCGGTTCAGCACGGTTCCGCTGCCAGTTGGGGTGGGGACCCATTGGGAGCTATGGACTTTTGTGGTCAACCTGTCAGGGTCCTTAGTCAGGTCACGCAACACAGGGCTTCATAAGAAGGTAATTGATAGATCCAGTACTAGACACGTGTACAGCTTGTGTCAGGAATGGCTGCCAGCACTAGGCCCTCTGACGTATACTAGAATCAAACATCCCCCCATGTAAGCATGAGCCAATGGATACATCTCGTGCGCGTGGGCAAAGCAAGCAGGCAAAGCCAAAAAAACCATTAACTTTTCCCAGCCGAGTAAACTGCAGCTGGAGCATCTACAAGGTCAAGCATAGGATAGCAAACAGTTGGTGAGCCAGGGAGAGCTGAGACAGAAAACAGGAGGGCACCCCTCCACATTCCAGACCTATGACAGGGCTACCTGACACAACCCCTCAGACAAATTCCCAATGGTGCAGGGGGGTCTGTGGCTCAGGGACCATGACCCACATGTCCAGTGGAGCGGGGGCACCCTACAGTTCCTGAACCCTCAGTGTAGAGAACACACCTGGAACTCAGTTTGGGGGGGAGGCCCCTCACCCCGAGCCAGAGTGGGTTTGCCTGGCTCAGGAGGACTTGAACCTCATTCCGGTGGAATATTGAGACTTGGCCCGTGTATTTAAGGAGGGTGAGGCAGATAAGCTTCCTCCTCACTGGAAAACAGACTGTGCTATAGAAATCCTGCCGGGGCATAAACTGCCAAAGGGGGAGTTGCACACTATGAGTCTGGCATAAAAGGAAGAGCTACAGGTGTTCATTGACAAAAACCTGGCCAGGGAATTTATCAGGCCAGCGGCTTCGCTGCTTGCTGCCCCTGTTCTCTTCCATAAGAAGGAGGACGGGGGGTTGAGGCTGTGCACAGACTATTGAGGGTTGAATGCAGTGTCAATGTCCAATGCCTACCCCCTAAAAGATCTATTGACTGAAGCCACCAAGGGTCAAATTTTTACTAAATTGGATCCCTGAGATGCTTACTTTAGAATGTGCATCCAAGAGGGGGATGAGCGTAGGACTGCCTTTAACACCCCTCTCAGCCAGTTTGAGTACCTGGTGATGCCATTTGGGCTTGCAGGGGCCCCAGGAGTCTCGATGAACCTAATCAACAAAGTGTTTCATAAGTATTTGTTCAAGGGGGTCCTAGGTTAACTGGATGATATCTTGATTTATTCCAAAGATAAGGCCTTCCACGTGCAACTAGTCCAGGATGTATTACATGTGCTCTACCAGAACCGGCTGTTTGCCAAATTGTCCACGTGTGAGTTCCATAAAGAGGAGCTGGACTTTCTAGGCTACTGCATTTCCAGGAAGAGATTGGGGATGGACTCGAGGAAAATCCAAGATGTCTTGGGGTGGGAACCCCCCAAAACCTGAAAGCAACCACAGTCGTTTTTAGGGTTCGCCAATTTCTACTGCCCATTCATCCCAAATTTCCTCTAGGTAGCACTGCCCCTAACAGACTTGCTAAAAACAAAGGGGAAGGGACCCAAGAGTCACAAGCCAGGCTACAAGCTGACATGGTCACAGGAGTGACAACAAGCTAAAGGCCCTGTTTACCTCCAAGACAATTCTAGGACACCCAGATGAAAATAAGCCCTTTGTGGTACAAATAGATGCCTTAGATGTAGCCGGGGGGGTGATCTTGCAGAAGGGGGAGGATGGAAAACTACACCCCCTCGCCTATGTGTCTCAGAAGTTCTCTGAGACAGCGGAATTGGGCGGTGTGGGACAAAGAGGCAGCAGCCATCCGGTTGGCCCGAGTCAGTTGGAGACATTGGCTAGAAGGGGCCTGAGTGCCTTTTGAGATGTGGACTGATCATAAAAACTTGGAAGCATTATGGATTCCACAGTGTCTAAACGCCAAGCAACTATGGTGGGCAGAGTTCTTTTCTAAGTTTCGATTTACTATTAAGCACCTTCCAGGGAAGTTGAACTTCTTGGCTGATGCACTGTCGCACCTGCCCCAACACACCAATCAAAGGGAGGAGGTCACTGACTCTATGTTCACCTCGGCTCAACTGGGGGAGGGAGGTTCTCATGCAGAGCCAAGCTGCAGCCAAAAAGCCGCCCCAGGTGGACCCCTGGGTCGAGACATTCAAAGAGGCTTTCATGTATGGTGACAAAGCAGAGGTGGACAAGAGAGGGGGCCTCACCCAAGGGGAGAATGGGTGCTGGTACAGGCATCAGAAGTTATTTGTACCTAGAGTGCTGTGGGGGGATATTTTACAGATGGGACATGATAATAAAATGGCTGGACATTATGGGTACCTAAAGACTTTACACCTAATTCAAAGGCAATTTTGGTGGCCTTGAATGCAAGCAGATATTTCCCACTATGTAGTTTCTTGTCAAGTGTGTCTTATGGGGAAGCGACGGCCTGGGAAGGCCTCAGGGCTGTTGCATCCATTGCAACCCCCTGAAAGACCTTGGGCAGTCATTTCCATGGATTGTATAACCGGCCTTCCACCGAGCAAGGGAAAGACAGTAATATGGGTTGTTGTGGACCTGTTTTCAAAACAAGTACACTTCATGCCTTGCAAGCAGCTCCCATTGGCTAAAAAGGTAGCCCAATTGTTACTCAGCACATTGTAAAACTGCATTTGATTCCCCAGAAGATCATACCTGATAGAAGGAATTGTTGAAACTGCTGGGGGTGGAGCAGGGGCTCAGTAGTGCTTACCACCCAGAGATGGACAGCCAAATGGAAGGGACTAATCAGGTGTTGGAACAATTCTTGAGATGCTTTATAAACTATCAGCAAGACAATTAGGTAGACTTGTTACCCTATGTTGAATATAGTTACAATAATTCAGTACATAGCTCCACAGGTGCCACCCCTTTCAAAGAAGAAGAAGAAGAGCAAGAACAAGAAGAAGAGATTGGATTTATACCCCGCCCTTCACAACCCAAAGGTGTCTCAGAGCGGCTTACAAACTCCTTTCCCTTCCCCTCCCCACATCAGACACCCTGTGAGGTCGGTGGGGCTGAGAGAGCTCTTTCGAGAACTCCCCTTTCAAGGACTGCTCTTGTCAGAACTATGGCTTGCCCAAGGTCATCCAGCAGGTGCAAGAGGAGGAGTGGAGAATCAAACCCAGTTCTCCCAGATTAGAGTCCGCACACTTAACCACTACACCAAACTGGCTCTCACAAAGTGGTCTATGATTATGAGGTGACCCCCCCTACCTACAGTGAACACTGAAGTGAAGGGGCCAATGGATTTACAAATGTGGTGGACTGAATTAACCCAACAGTGGGCTGTAATTAAATGGACTTTGACCAAGGCAAAAGAGGATTACAAAGCCCAGGCTGACAAGAGGCGAGCCCCAGAATGGGACCTCCAACCTGGGGATTCTGTATACATTTCCACTAAGAACCTGAGAGATTTACAACCCAGGAAAAAAACTAGGATGGAAATATTGTGGACCCCTTCAAGGTAGTGCGAGTCATAAATAAAGTGGCTGTTGAGCTGGAGTTACCGAAGACCTTACGACATATGCACCCTGTTTTTCATTTCAGCCTACTAAAGAAGGATCCTGGACCCTCAGAATGGAGACCTCGTCCAGCAGCTCCCCCTCCCCCTCCCCTGAACGTAGACGGGGAACGGCACCAGAAGGTGGAGGAAGTTCTGGACTCTAAGCTAAAACGTGGCCACCTCTACTATCTGATCAAGTGGAGGGATTTTGACCTCAGTTATAATGAATGGGTGCAGGGGAAACATGCCAAGGCTCCCTGGCTGGTGTGAGCCTTCCATAAACGCTTCCCTCGAAAGCCGGGTGGATAGGGGCTTGGGGGGGCAGTATGTCAAACTTGGTATTTCATTTGCCATGTTGCTTTCTGTTCTCTGGGATGCTTTCGCTTAGACCTGGAAAGGGGGGAGTGAATGGAGAAGGTATGTGTGGGAACAAGCTTTGCTAGATGCCTGTAACTCTTTCCTAAGCAGCCTTCCGAGGAGGGAAGACAAAGTGTCCTTGAAGCCTTTGCTGCCAGGAACGCTGCTATAGATACACTTTGTAGTACGCAGGTGGTGGTGGTGGTGAAGACTTGGCTTGGTGGGATGACTTGGCTTGGTGGTGAAGACTTTGGCTTGGTGGGATGGATGGACCAGTGTGATTGGACCCTGGCATGGGTGGGTAGTTTGAAGTGGGTATAATAGTGGGCTTGGCGCCAATGTCCACCTGTTCTGACACAAGTTGGCTTACACCTGTATTGACTGCATATCTCAATAAACAAATCTTTCACACAAAGAATGTTGTTGGGAGTGAGTACATACAGGGGTCTGACAACTTGTGGGAGAGTTAAACTCATCAAATACTCACTCTACTGCGGAAGAATGCTGGGTGATCCTGAGCCAGGGCTGCAAGGATTAAATGGAAGAGAGGAGAATGATGTAAACCGCTTTGTGTCTCCACTAGGAAGAAAGACAGGGTATAAAGTAAAATAAATAAATTAATTTAAAATATAAGCAGCTGAAAATACAGTTCCCATACCTGGATTTCAGTTGCTCTGATCTTGCAAAAGATATTTGCACATGAGAATTTCCTTTTGCATGTGTTGCAAGTGCAAATGGGATCCCCATCCCCATCCACGTGGTAGTGCTTATTTGAGCGGTACTATACTGCTAGGATGTGTCTTCTGATATAGATGATGATGAATATCTCATGCCACCAGTTGATTTTTATGACTAGTTGCCTGTGACCCCAGTTAAATGGTTTGACCTGAATATCTCAGGCTAGCCTGATCTTGTCAGATCTCAGAAGCTAAGTTGGGTCAGCCCTGGTTAATTTTTTGGGTGGGAGACCAACAAGGAATTCCAGGGTCACGACACAGAGGCAGGCCATGGCAAACCACCACTGAACGCCTCTTGCATTGCCACCATTGCCTTGGCTCCACCTGATGTTATTTTATCTATTTTAACTTCTGGATTTCAAATTGTACATCAGTGGCCCCGGTCACAGGGGCCGAATATCGCGAGGGGGGGAGGTGTGGCTGTTTGCCCCAGACCTAAATAACACACGGTTGCGTGATCAGACCTCCCGTGGAAGTCCTGTGGGTAGGGGGAGGTGCCGATCATAGGACAATCCTGCCACGCGGCAAAGAAGCAGCGCAGTGCGGCAAACGGGTTTGGGGGGGGTTTGTACACCAAAGTATGCGCATGCTTCGTTGGGTGCTTGTGCGCATCCATGGAGACTTGGGGGGGGAAAACCTTTTTGCAAGGGGACATGGGCGGGCGCCGGATGCCACCAGAAACGCGATCAGACGCCCACCCTTGCCCCGCGGTTACTGGAAACTAGTACCTTGGAGGTACTAGTTTTTTACCTCGTATCTTCGGCAGGAAGCCTCGGGTGAGCCACGGGAGCTCTACGCTTCCCAGATGTGGCGGTGAGATCGCACCTGGAGAATCCGCCTATCTTCCGGCTCTCTAGCGTGGCTAATGTTCCGTGTGACCGTAGCCTATGTTGTTAACTGCCCTGAGCTCTGTGAATTCAGAGAAGAGTGGTATCTAAAGCTAAATTATAAATAAATAAATAAAATAGGTTGGCTGTGACTTGACGGCAGAGAAAGAGAGAGTTCAATCAACTGTTATCTCAGAATCCAAGAACTGATGTCAATTGTCAATCCCAACAGGCTTTTTCCTTTTAACGAATACAGCCTTTGGGACTGCAGATTCAAAGAAGAGGACAATACATTGGGGATACAACCGTCTGAACTCCTCCCCTGCTGTTTTCCCACTAATCGTCCCCAAGCTGTTCTTATCCTCACTGTGGAAAACTTATGGAAGAGGTAAGCAGTGTGCTTTAGATTGAGAAATGAAACTAGTATGGCTGATCTGACTGGCATGATTGCTGCCATCCAGAAAGTGAAGGAAACCTATGTTCATTTGGGTTTTCATGAACGCAAATTGTTTCAAATGTTAAATTCCCATACACTAACTGTGAGGACAAGTGTGCTGTTGTTGTTGTTGTTGTTTAAATCAGATTGCAAAATTACCAAATGGCAGACTCAGATAATGCTGGCAATTCTCTTGCTCTTAGCTCAGTCAGATATGCAGGAACCACTTCTGGGCATGAAAGGAATGAATGGTTCAGTATACAGCATGCTTGGTCAAGGCATTGTCAGGCTGCTTAGTCAAGTCACAGCACCCACCAGGCTTCTTAAGAAGATAAGTGTTTTATTGGTAGTCCAGTACTAAAGAACGAGTATACAGCTTGTGTCAGGAATGACCTGCAATATGATGGCCACTGACTTATAGTGTAATCAAACTCCCCCCCCCCATGAGCCCAAGCCAATGAGTATATTTCGCGCGGGGGGGCAGCAAGAAGCAAGCAAGCGGCTAAGCGCCTAAGCTGTTAACTTTCCCAGGCAACTTAATTTGCAGCTGGAGAACGACAACAAGGTCAGGCCAGAGATAGCAGCCAGAAGCTACAGAGGGATGAGCTGGGAACGAGGAGGTGGCAGTACCCCCTCCATATTCCAGTTCTATGACAGGGCTACCTGACAGGCATGAGCAATCCATCACTGAGTATACTTTCTTTCTTTCTTTCTGCATTGGAATAAGCTTTCTTTAGCACGTGGGCAGAAATACAATGCACAAACATCAGGATATTGTGAGGACTATCCATCATGTTGAGCAGTCCCAGGCAGAGATATGACTGAGCCAGGAAATTCCCCTTATACAGACATTATGAAACCCACACGATCAGAAATGTGCCCCAGTGTCCCATTGTGTTCCAGCAATGATGCTTGCACCTTGGGACATTCCATTCTGGGGGGGGGGAGTCCTCCATGCACCACAGAGCATGGACAGATGTAGATGTAGAAAGAGTCTCCCGTCCCCTGCTGTGCTTCACTCCTTGTCCCTTTGGCATCCCCCTCCCACCAGTCACAACATCTAAGCTCAGCACTCCTTGGAACAAGGAGACAAGGCCCTTCTGAGGATCAACATTACTTGAATGTTCCCTTTAATGTGTAAACTATCTCCTGGGCAGCAGCCCAAACCAGAGTTACGGTATTTCTTCACAAAGTATGTTTATGGCCATCTCAACCCGCCCCCTTCTTCTCGGTGTGCTTTTTAAAACTTTTTCCATGTTTCCTTCTCCCAGCTCCAATCTTACCTGTCTGTTATTGAATGTTTCTCCAAAATTAATCAAAAATGCCTTGATGCACTCGTATCATGAGTTAGCTCTGTGTTCCATCCACAATAACAGCAGCTTTGGATGTCTGAAGTACTGCAAACATGTTCTAAAGCCGTCCAAGAGTTCATTTGTAAATGTGCAGAAGTTGTTTATCTGCGCGTTTATAATCTGGATTTCTTTCATTTTCTGGAATAGACTGTGTTTGTGCTAATAGGATGGAAGGTCTCCTGGGGTCTCCTGAAACACTGTTTCATCTACATAGTACTTCCATAGTTTCCTCCATTCCACAGGCTGCTAAGGTCTGGTTCTGTTTTTTCCTGTTATACTGGTCCTCTGTCTCCAGAACAGCGCATCAGTCCTTATCATGTTGTTTGTTTCTAGCAGGACTTGTGATGACAGTGACATATACCTACCGTGTTGCTGATGCTCACCTAGGCACCTTCTCACAGCTCCTGCTCCAATGGAAAGGGAGCATCTACAAACTCCTCTATTGCGAGTTCTTAATCTTTATCTCTTTCTACTTTAGCATCAGCATTGTCTACAGGTGAGCGTCTCCTGAACCTGGCATGTATCTCTAGGGCCTCTCTGTATAATCACTGGATTCCTGTCCCGAGTATACTTTGCACACAATCTTTGTAGAAGTGACTGGTCAGTGATAATACCTCAATACTGCACCCAGACAGGGGTCATTTTGTAGAAAAAGAGGTACAGGAGCTCATTAGTATAACTTATTTGCCTACTCGACACCCCCTGACATCACCAGAAGTGTGTCAGAAGGCAACACCCACCGCTCAGGCTTCATTGGACTGTTTTGGATTGCCAACTATGGGGGGGAGGGGAACGGGCAGATCTGCCCTCACAGAGGAGGGAGAGCTTGTACCTGAAGGCGGGCCAGGGGAGGGCTCTGCAACTTACCTGGCTGCTTCTTGCTCCTCGTGGCCCAACTGAGGGCTTCTGGGAGCAGGGGACGGGGATTTTTGCATGTGCCTGCCCCCTGGGCTCCTTACTGCCAGAGCTCTGCTCCTGTGCGCTCCCGCAGGAAATGATCCCTGCACCCAGATATAATAAATGCTCTTGAGGGGGGGGGGAGCAGGAGATTTGTACTCCTGCCTCATTTTTCTGGCTAAATGCGCTCCTCTTCAGGAATGAGATCTGTGGGCCATAAGAGACAGTAGATGCCTTTCAAAAGATGTTTGACACAAATCTTTGTGCTCCCCTTGTCACATGGGCCTAAATAAGCAATACATCCTGCACGAATCACAGGAAATTAATGGTCAGTCATGGTATACTGATGTCTTAGTATTGTGGGGTTTCTTTTTGAAGCCTTCATGCTGTTTTAAATAAACATGCTACCCTTTCTCTTT
>NW_015164689.1:554921-604234 GCF_001447785.1 Gekko japonicus
CCTCAGCTTTCAGTTCAGGAAGCAAGAGCAAGTGGAACTTAAGGTTGCCACCTGATCTGGAGAAAAATAGGCTAAATGGGATGTTGGTGTAGTGGTTAAGTGTGCGGACTCTAATCTGGGAGGACCGGGTTTGATTCCCCACTCCTCCACTCGCAGCTGCTCAATGACCTCGGGCAAGGCATAGTTCTGACAAGAGCTGTCCTTGAAAGGGAAGTTTTTGTCAGAGCTCTCTCAGCCCCACCTACCTCACAGGGTGTCTGTTGTGGGGAGAGGAAGGGAAAGGAGTTTGTAAGCCGCTCTGAGACTCCAAGTGAAGGGCGGGGTATAAATCCAATCTCCTCCTCCTCCTCTTCTTCTTTTTGTTTACCTCCATGTCATGAAAAACTTTGGCTGCCTATTTTTCCATACATTAAAGGGATTGGACATTGTCCTCCAGGCCTCGTGGTGACTCTAGTAAAGGTGTGAGAGGGAGGCAAGTCTCCAGCCAGCAGGCCTAAATCCAGACATATCTCGCTGCCCTGCCAGGAACATGGGACCTAGGTATGGTTGCCAGTGCCAGGTTGGGAGATTTGGGAGGGGGGGCGCAAGTCATTAGCCTTGCCTGGGGTGCAAAAAAGCCTGGCACCGGCCCTGCATAGAGCACCCCCTCCAAAGCAGCCATTTTCTCCCTGGGGACTGGTCTCCGTAGTCTGGAGATCAGTTGGAATTCAGAGAGATGTCCAGGCCTTCCTTTTCTTCCCAACCCCTTTCAGTTCCAAAGCTGTTTCCGGTTTACTACTTTAACTGACTGACAGTTTAACGGACTGCCCGCTAAGGCCCCATGGCCTCTTTGGACTCCCTACCTGGGAGTTGTAGTTCTAATTCCCTTTGCTATGGTTGCAGTAAGGCCACCTGAGAACTGCCAACTCCCAAGGTGCAATGTGTCAAAACGGTTGTGTGTGTAAGAATGGAGGAGCTGGCGGGTGGTCCGATAGGACACCAAGGCAGCTTCCCCAGCAGCCAATGGCAGAGCAGGTGAGTCATCGCCAGCACAGCTTGCCTTTTATATATGTACAAGGAGTGGACCCGCGATACTCGCGGGGGGGTGGGGTGGGGAGGGAGGCAGAGCTCCAAACGGAGCTCCAAAGTCAGAAGGCGGAGGAGGAAGCAGCAGGAGGAAGTAAGTCCCCCCCATCCTGCCGGTTCCTCCCCCGTTCCCCCCCGCTCGATCTCCCCCCTCTGGCCTTCCCCCCCCCAGCTCCGAAGCGAGTACCCTCGCTGCTCTCTCAGTTTGGTGTAGTGAGCGCCAGTTTGGTGTAGTGGTTAAAGGGGACGCTCTGTGAATTTCGGGGGGATTTAAACATCCCCCCGATGTTTTTTTCCAGATTTAGGATTTTTGTGCACACGTGGGGACCACCCCACATGCGCACAAACCTCTCCCTCCTCCCCAGGTCCCCCGATGTGCTAATTTAAGCATCCGCACACCAGGGGGCGACTTGAGAATTAGATATATAGATAGGACTAGGAAGAAGGCTCGTTGTGGCAGCACAGACTATGGGCGCTAGGCAGGCCGCGGCTCTCCTTGGGCCTTTTTCCCCGTGCAAGACGCCGGGGGGCCAGGCCGCCTGTCCTTGGCCCCTTTGTCCAAGGCCAGCAGGCGAGCAGGAAGTGGCAAGGCGGGGGCCTCCAGAGGCGATAATCCAGCCACCCAGCGTCGCGAGGATGGCAGCGGCGACAGGCTCGGCCGGAGCCCCCCACCCTGGAGCGCCTGTCCCCAGCAGTGTGGCTGCGGCCTCTCTTGGCTCAGCGGGTGAGCAGGGAGAGGTGATGCGGAGGCCCCTGGAGGCGTCCGCGCATCCATCTGCCTGCACAAGGGCATTGGCAGGCTGGGGCAGAGGCCCCCCTGGTGATCCACCAGGCGGCAGCCCATCCACGGTCACCCGGCCTGGTGAGGAGGGCAGTGGGAGCAGGTGCGGGCGGAGCCCCCCCGCACTGGAGCAGCTGTCCCCGGTGGCACAGCCATGGTCTCTGTCGGCATGGCGGGCGAGTGGGGAGAGGTGATGCAGAGGCCTCCGAAGGCATCTCCGGGCCCATCTGTCTGGGTGAGGATGGTGGCGGCAGGCTGGGGCGGAGGGCCCCCCCCCACTGAAGCGCCAGGCGGCAGTCCATCTGCGCTCAGCCAGCCTGGTGAGGAGGGGGGCAGCAGCAGGCGTGGGCAGAGTGGGCCGCAGTGGAGGGCCTGCCCTAGGCCGGCCAGCTGAGGCTCCCCTTGGGCCTCCGGCCTCCACTGGGAACCCCGGGGTGTCAGGGCTGCTGGGCTGGGGGCCCCCACGTGAACCCCACCATCGGTGGAGATATCAGCGGGTCAAGGTGAGTGGAGAGAGTTGGTGCAGTGGCCTCTGGAGGATCTTCCCTGGCTGGCCGCCTCGGCAAGGACGGTGGCAGCAGGCTCGGGCGGAGGCCTCCCCTCCCCCCGGCAAAGTGCCTGTCCCGCCCGTTGTGTGGCCGCACACCGCCTAGGCGGTGACTCGTGGTGGGGTGAGGATGGCCGCCGCGGCGGTTCCATTGGGCCGCGGTCCCTGGCCAATGGAGTGTCTGTCCCGTCCAGGTGCTGCCAGGAGACTGAGGCCTCGTCCCTCCCCCGCCAGCCACCCAAACAATGGCATGACAGCAGCCTTGAGCGGCAGCTGGCAGGCCAATGGTTGAGGGAGTGCATTTAATCGCGCCACCCCATAGGCCAGGGGCCACCCAAAACGCCTTTATAATATAGAGAGATGCTAATAGCTAGGTCTCTTTTTGTAGCAGGAACTCCTTTGCATATTAGGCAACACACCCCTAAAGTAGCCAATCCTCCAAGAGCTTACAGAGCTCTTCTTACAGGGGCTACTGTAAGCTCTTGGAGGATTGGCTACTTTAGGGGTGTGTCGCCTAATATGCAGAGGAGTTCCTGCTACAAAAAGAGTCCTGCAATCCTGCCCCTTGCAGTTGTTCGTTTGCTTCACTATCTAATTTCATTTACATGAACCAAGGAATGTGCTACCCAGGGTAAATGTTGTATTTGTCCCCAGAAGAAAGTATTATGATTTGTGCACAGAAAATGTGATATCCACAATAACAGAAGTGCTATACTGAGAGAAGACATGCCAACTGTGCACAAGAGATGGAAACAAATGTGCATTTATTGGGCAAAAACATAACAACTGATCATGCAGAATGGTCTGTGCAGGCAGCTAGGGTTGCCAGCCTCCAGGTGGGGCCTGGAGATCTCCCGCTTTTACAGCTGGTCTCCAGCTGACAGAGATCAGCTCCCCTGGAGGTAATGGCTGCTTTGAAGGGTGGGCTCCGTGGCATTGAGCCATGCTCGGGCCCCTCCCCTCCCCAAACCCCACCCTCTCCTGGATCTACCCCCAAAGTCTCCAGGTATTTTCCAACCCAGACCTGGCAACCCTACAGGCAGCTGAGAGTCCAAGTTCAATATTTTCAATCAATGAGAAATCTTTCTTACAGTTTAGAAACTGGAGTTATTTCCCTTTTATTCCAGGTTGATTCTGAGTGAGAGCCAAAGGCTGATGTTTGAGAAGCTGGCTCTATACTGCAATAGCTATGCTGAACTGATCCCTGTATCTTTTGTACTAGGTAAGAACTGATAAAAATATGAAGCTGTATGAGAATTTACCTGTTCTTTTGAAATCTTCCATGAAGGCTCCACTGCCTGTTTCTCGATCATTTTAGCAGCAATGGGTGAATGCATGTGGCAGGGCTTTCTCACTAGTGGCACCAAAGTCATGGAATTCGCATACTAGAGAAGTTTGTTATGTCACATCACTGTTGGCCTTCAGATGGCAGAGCGGGAATGTTTTATTCTGGAAGACATTTGCTTTGCTATATTTGTGATGCATAGGCCTTTCCTGAGTAGATGTGCTGCCATTTTGGCTAATATACTACATCCATTATTACCTTGGTTTTAGATGATGTTTTTATACCTTTGTTGGCTGCCCTGAAGATCCTGCTTTTGAAAGACAAAATATAAATATTTTACATAAATAAATAAAAATATCAACTAAAACACTGATCTAACTAAAACACTGTCTCACATCAACTTAAAGGGTGGCCTCACTTTATAAAATATGTTCCAAGGAAGCAAAAACTTTAATTAAATCACCATCTTATCCCATTTCATCGCCCACTTGTTATGCTTTTCCTAATTCAATTATTCAAAAATAATTAATCACATCTGAGATATTTTTGGGTTGTGTGGTGTTTTCAAGGCTGTATTAAGACATGTTGAAGCCCTATACTATGGCCAGTTTAAGAGACCCTATAACATTATCCAAAAAGTACATATTATATGACATTGAATTTTAATTTAAAAAATTATACATAGAAGTCCCTCTCAACCTGAGGTCTAACCTTTAATCAAAAATTTGATAATGTCTGTAATAGGAGACTATAATGCAGTCTTTGGCCCTAAAATTGATAGGAAATCATTCTCTAAGAAAAAGGGGAAAACAGGCCAGATACTGCAAGAAGACTTCCTTGAGATGGCAGAAGAGTATGATTTAATAGATATTTGGAGAACTAGAAATATAGAGTCAAAAGATTTTACATAATTCATGGTCAAGAATTGACATGGCTTGGATATCAACTAGTTGGATCCAGGAGATATTGGAAGCAAAAATATTACCAAAAACGTTTGCCGATCATAACCCAATACTACTTTCCTTTAGAGAAATTAAGAAGAAAAATAGATGGAAAATGAACTTAGGTCTATTAAGAGATTCAGAATTTATAAAAAATACTAAACTCGAAATTAAAGAGTTTTTTGAAAGAAATATGCAACCGGAAATATTTATTGGAACTATATGGGATACATTTAAAGCATTTATAAGTGGATGGTGCATTAGTCAGGAAGCATGGAGGAGGAAGAAAAGGAATGCATCATATGGGAAACTAGGAGCACAAATGTAAAAAGAAGAGGATAAACTGAAAAAGTCAAAAACTAAAAGAGGGAGAGAGAAACTAAAGATGCTGCAGCATGAAATGAACTTAATATTAGCACAAGAAATAGCAAGAAATATAGAATATGCAAAATTGTACTATTTTGAAAATGCGAATAGACCGACAAGATGGTTAGTTTATAGATTAAGGAAAGAAGGGGGGGGGACACAATAGTGGCTTTAAGGAGTGAGAATGGAGAATTAAAATATGGACCCCAGGAAATAAAAGAAATTATAGAAAGATTTGTACAAACAAGAACCCCCAAAAAGTGAACAAATAGTTAAAGGAAAAGACACATAAAAAACTGGAGGACAAATATAGAAGTATATTAAATGAAAGAATTTCAGTGTGTGAAGTAGTGGAAGCAATTAAAAATCAGAAAAGGAAAAAAGCACCAGGACCAGATGGCCTACCTATAGAACTGTATCAAACTTTTGAAGAACAGATCAGCCTACCATTTAAAGAACTCTTGCAAAATATAAGATTAAATGGAAAATTACCTAACTCAAGACACCAAGCGGTAATTTCGTTGATACATAAACCCGAAACAAAAAAGATATTAAAAACTATAGACCTATTTCACTCCTAAATGTTGATTACAAGATATATGCAAATATCTTGGCGACAGACAATTCATCAAGACCAAGCTGGTTTCTTACCAAGAAGGCAAATTAAAAATAACACAAAAACAATAATAAACGTCATAGAATACTATGAACAACATCCTGAGAAACAAATGGCTTTAATGTTTGTAGATGCAGAGAAGGCCTTTGATAATATATCTTGGGAATTTATACTTCAAAAACTAAAGACTTGGGACTGTGGTACACAATTCTTGACAATGATTCAAGCAATATATAAAGTACAATATGCTAACACAGTTATTAATGGAGAGTTGTCAGCTATTATTGAGATCCAAAAAGGCACAAGACAAGGTTGCCCTCTATCACCTTTACTATTTATATTTGCCCTTGAAACTTTGAATGAAGAGGTTAGAAATTCCACCCAAATACAAGGCCTGAAAGTGAAAGGAGAAGAATTTAAATTGCTTGCATTTGCGGATGATATCGTTTTTATAATGGAAGAACCAATATTATCGACTATAAAATTGTTGGAAATGATGCAGGAATATGGAAAAATTGCAGGATTTAAAATTAACCTGAGAAAAACCAAAATGATAACAAAGAACTGTCCACTGAATGTAACTCGAGAAATACAAAGAATATCGGGAATAGAGATGGTGAAGAAAGTGAAATACCTAGGAATCATACTCTCTAGTACAAACAGCACAATTATAGAGGATAACTATTATAAACTCTTGGAAGTTATGAAGAAAGATTTACGATGCTGGAAGGACATACAGCTATCATTATTAGGGAGAATAGCGACAATAAAAATGAACATTTTACCGAAATTCCTTTTTCTAACACAGAATATACCTATATTAAGAAACTGATTTTTTTCAGAATTAGATAAAATTATTTAAAAGTTTATCTGGTACCTAAACGGACAAGGATTAATTGGGAAACCCTGCGAGGTAGAAAAGATAGAGGGGGAATGGGATTACCCAATTGGAAGCTATACTACCAAGTTCAGCTCTAAGATGGATAAAAGAATGGAGATAACACAAGAACTCTAAGTTTAGAAGGACATGATTTAAGTATGGGTTGGCAAGCGTACACATGGTATGGAAAAGACAAAATACACTCTAATTTCAGCCAACACATGATAAGAGGAGCACTTTTAAAGGTTTGGACAGAGATAAAAAAGCTAGATACTATATTAAAACACCAAAATGGGTTTCCCCTTTGGAAGCATTTATAAAACCTTCGCCTCAAAACCCATGTGATAGAACAAGCTATGAAATATTGCTGGATGGTAATAATAAATTAAAATCAGAAGAAATATTAATATCTTTATATAAAATTAAATTAACATGGTGGGGAAAAGTACAACTTCAATCTAGATACTCTAAAGACATAATAGTAGGCTTTCAAGAAACCAACACCATATTAGATAGGATATGGTTATCAACAAATGATAAAATGGTGCAAAAACCTTATAAGTTTTTGTTAGAAAACTATATGCAAGATCAAGCTGTTCGCCCGGTAATGGTGACTTGGATGAAAGACATTGGTCACTCCATAGATATTTGATAATCTATATTTTAACATCTGCCAGGATAGTGTTAGCCAAATATTGGAAGCAAAAGGAACTTCCCACTAGAGATGAGGTAATTAACAAAATATTAGAGATAGCAGAAATGGAAAAATTAAGCTTAACTTTACAAGGAAAAGATTACAATATTTTTGGGGGAAGATGGGCTTGTTTAGATAAATGGATAAATATGGGAAATCCAGACGCAAATATGTGAGAGATCTAAATATTCGGAATGTAATAAATATGTATAAAACTGATAAATAATTTTTTTAAAAAAAGACATGTTGAAGCCCTAAACTATGGCCAGTTTAAGAGACCCTATAACATTATCCAAAAAGTACATATTATATGACATTGAATTTTAATTTAAAAAATTATACATAGAAGTCCCTCTCAACCTGAGGGTCTAACCTGTATTTTACTTACCTTTTGCATAAAAGGGTGTTTCACTGTGGCTGTTTTTTGGTGTTGAGTTATAAGTTCCTTACTTCATGCTGCTGTGATTTGTTTTAACTTGCTGGGTTTGGGGTGGGTTAGTCTAATTGTTCACAATGTCACGTTGTATTAGCTGCCTTGAGTAGCTTTGAGGTTGAGAGGCAGCAGAGAAATATACGAATAAAATAAATAATCTAAAAAATAATCTATGCATGTGTAGGTGACAAACAATGATATCCTTTTCTACCCCTCGTTATGACTAACATGTGATTTCCACTCTAGGCTTTTATGTTACCTTGGTGGTATCTCGCTGGTGGGGACAATATGAGAGCATCCCTTGGCCTGACCGCATTATGAACCTGGTTTCAAGTGGTGTGGAAGGGAAGGATGAGTACGGGCGCCTCCTGCGGCGAACCCTGGTACGCTACATCAATCTGCTGAGTGTGCTGATCTTGCGCTCTGTCAGCACTGCCGTCTTCAAGAGATTTCCAAGCATAGAACATGTTGTGAGAGCAGGTATGAGCCACAACTGTGGTGAAGTGCTAGGACAAAACGTATATGAAACAGCAGACTCCTCAGCATTACCAATTAAGATATGTTATGATCAGGGGTCATTTCGTAGAAAAAGAGGTGCAGGAGCTCATTAGCATAACTCGTTAGCATAACTTATTTGCATATGCCACACCCCTGACATCACCGGAAGTGTGTCAGAAGGCAACGCCCACCGCTCAGGCTCCACTGGACTGTTTTGGCTTGCTAGCTATTGGGGGGGGGGGAACGTGTAGATCTGCCCTCACAGAGGAGGGAGAGCTTGTACCTGAAGGCAGCCCGGGGGGGGGGGCTCTGCAACTTACCTGGCTGCTTCTTGCTCCTCGTGGCCCAACTGAGGGCTGCTGGGAGCAGGGGACGGGGCTTGTTGCATGTTCCCGCCCCCTGGGCTCTTTACTGCTGGAGCTCTGCTCCTGTGCGCTCTCGCAGGAAATGACCCCTAGTTATGATTTGGGAGATCCCCAAAGCTTATCAAGAGACCAAGATATGAGGAGGGGGGAAACTATGAAGCCCAAGGCTCAGCTACCTATGCTGGTGATAATTGTGCCCACTCTTGAAACCTATCAAACCACATGCAGGCCAGCAGCCCTGCATAGTGGCCAGACAACTGTTATGAACACTGGAAGCTGCCTAACAGCATTGCTCCACCTTCTTTTTTCTCGTAGAAAATGCCTGTGCCACCTCCCCATACACTTGTTTGACGTGGCTCACAAAGTACAACCAATACAGTAAAGTCATAAAAAACAACGATAAATAATCGGTATTAAAACAAGCCATAAGATGGCATGACATCAAACAAAATTCAGCAGCTTAAAATGTCATCTCTGAAACAGTCCTCAGGCTAGAGACAGACCATAAAAGCAGGTTTTAAAAAGAGGGAAGCCTTCAGTTAAAAGCCTAGTAGCTCACTGTTCTCTTATCTGGCTGGCAGCAGTTTTCCAGGGTTTTAGATGGAGATGGATCTTTCCTAATTCTTGCTATCCTTTGACTGGAAATAGCAAGGACTCAACCTAAGAGCTTTCATATGCAAAGCATATGGTGGCCCCATGTGATGTTTCACAATACACACATCTTTGCAGGCAGGAAAATAAAATGGGATATTTATTCAGCCCCTGTGAGTAAGCTGCACTCAACGCGGTAGGTCAGAAGGCTGCACATTTCTTTAGAGGAGGATACAAGGTTACTTTAAGATCCACCAATATTAGCCAGTGCTAAAACACCCATGTTGCAAAAGAAGCAGCTTGCCAAAGTAACTATCAGACTTGTCCAGAAGAATACTGTTAAATAATGTAGTTACGCCGCTCTTTTATGTTAGCAAGATTTAACCCTCAGCAGTATTGTCTGGGAGGTTTGCCAACACTCCCTATCAAGGAAGACTTTGCCCATGTAAAGGAAGGCCACCAGAAACGGTAGCCCATGTTCTACTTAATTGTGAATTTTATGAGGAAGTGCGGGACTGTACAATTAAACCTATTGTGTCTAACTTTCATGGTCTATCTGAGGCAAAGTTAGTGTCTCTTTTACTATCTGACCGATGTTCCCACTTTACTAGTTCAGTCGCAAGGTACCTTCTGGTTGCCATAACAATCACTCAGGGAGCAAAAGTCTAGCTCTTTTATGTGATGCTTGATGGTTTTTATCATTGTGATTTTTCTGTAGACTGGCCATGTTGTACCTTTTTTTCTTTGTATGCCAATAAAGGCATTTGGATTGGACTGGCAGTAGAAACACCGAGTTGCACTGCTCCAGACAAAGCAGCATCCTTTATCTAGCAAGGTGGGACCAGCCTGCTCTGTCCTCTGTTAGGGTAACCACAACACTGAGGAGCTGGTCGTGGGAAAGCCAGGCCCAGAGCCAGGCTACTTCGTTCTAGTTGCCTTTCAGAGGCCAGGGCTGCATGGGCTGACCTGCGGCCTATTAGCGTTGCCAGTCTCCAGGTGAGGTTTGGATATCTCCTGGAATCACAAATGATCTCCAGAGCCCAGACGAAAGAGATCAGTTCCCCTGGAGAAAATGGCTGCTTTGGAAGGTGGACTCTAAGGCATTATATACCAATGAAGTCCCACCCCTCCTCACACCCCTGCCATCCCCAGGCTCCATCCCCAAAATCTTGAGGTACTTCCCAGCCCAGAGTTGTCAACCCTACTGCCTATAGTTGTGCAGCACAAGGGTCTCCACATAGCCCTGCTGTGTTGTATGAGACAGAGCGCAACATGTGTGAAAAGTACAGGGTCCAATACATCAGGACGCGGACCACGACATCCGAGAAGACGTGTTTATTGGTACTTAACACATGGGACAGAAACTAACGGTCGGTTGGCCAACTTTATACAATTGTGGAGGGACACCCCTAGGTCCTATTGGCGGGTTTGAACTTCCTGCCAATGTCCCTATTGGCTCCTTACTAGTAGTTCAGGAGCCTAGTCCCTATTCTGGATTGAAGCTCTAGCTGCCTCTGGCTGGCGTCAGGCAGTATCCGAAGACATAACGATGTGGATACCAAGGGACAGGGGTCGTTTCGTAGAAAAAGAGCTAGGGGGACTCATTAGCATAACTCATTAGCATATGCCACACCCCCTGACATCACCAGAAGTGTGTCATAAGGCCACACCCCCTGACATCACCGGAAGTGTGTCATAAGGCCACACACCCTGCCCCCAACGGTCCCGGCCGCCGCTGCCGGCCTTGCAGCGGGGTGGGGAGAGGCAGGGAGGAAGCAACTTACCCTCCCTCTTCTCCTGCCTCCTCCTGGCTGAATGAGGGCCGGAAGCGGGGCGGCCGGAAGCAGGGGGCGGAGTTTCGTCATGTGCCCCGCCCCCTGTACCTCACCCGGGGGAACTGCGATCCCCCGCGATCCCCCCCGAAATGACCCCTGCCAAGGGATGTTCCATCCTGGGGGGGGGGAGTCGCCTTGCTGGTGTTAGATCCAGAAATGTGGATCCACAGCTCCACCTTCTGGGAGGGCAGAATACCACAGGGGTGAGTAATGTCCAGACTTGTTCATCAAAACAGTGTTTATGTCCATGCCGCCACCTCTCCTTCATAGCCGCTTAAATCTGGACAACCTGTCCAAGACACCGCTCCCTCCCCACCTGGCTGGTCAATGGAGGTTTGGGAGGGATGCCACGAGCACTGGCCTGGCTCTGTTTCTTCCTGCTAGCTTACAGGAGGGGAACAGGCAGCCAAGGCAGACTTGCTCCTGTCCATATTTCCCATCCCACTTCTGAAATCTTTGAACCTCCTAATTAAATTCTGGGCTATTCTCAATAAGCCCGTAGCACTCCAAAAGAGGTTACTTACTGTGTGGCTTTAACAAGCGTATCTGTCCCAAAGCATGTGTGCATTCCACATTACTAAAAATCCTCCTCAGTTCTTATAAAGATACAACCATGTGCCTTCGGGTTCATGCTGACAATAAGTGAGAAAGGCATGAAATAACTCATTTAAGTGCCCTTTCTGATATAGTGGCTCTATCTAGTGGCCATTTTGTATTATCTTTCATTTTTCCCCCCTGTTAAGTCTGTCAAACTTGGTTTTGAAAACACTGGAATCCCCCAATTATGTGTGGCCCGAAAAGCAGCTGCCGAAAAACCGGACAATAATCTTCACCAGACAGCAGCCACCCACGGGCACTAAGAATTCTGTAGTCAAATTCAATTCCATTATAAAGGAAGGAATCTAAAATTAATTGAAGCTATTAAAAAAGCGGGATGTTCAACAATAGGGAAGACTCAATAGCTGACCATTGAACAGGAAATCTGTTTTTATTCTCCACCATCTGGAGTCCAGTTCATACAGTCAGGATGCACAGGAGTGACTGAGGCTGAGGAGCAAGCAATCATTGTAAAGAAAGGTTAAAACAATCTGAGAGACAGTTTGTTTCCAAGGGCATGCACACATATTTCTGTTGTCAAAAACAAAATCTGTTTACCACAACTAACACCACCCCCCAAAAAAAAACCCAGTGAGTGCACATACAACCTTCATTTTCTGGAGTAAACGAAAATTGTGGTCCATCCGTAGACTATCATAACACAAACAAAATTGAATGGTACCTAAAAAGTGGCATATACTTTTGTGCCTTAGAGACCACTCTATAAGATGCATGAAGCCCCAAAACACCAACAATCTGATTGCCATATTGAGGATACACAAGGGCAGGACATGGCCTATTCATCGTTTGTGCTTTCTTTTCCTCAGGTGAATAAACCACATCAGACAGGAAAAAGGATTGTTTACAGTGTAGACAAGACATACCTGGGAGGAGATCATCAACCAGGGTTTGGGGGTTTAACTAACTCCATATGCCGTGTTTATGCATGTAAAGCTTTTTCTATGTAAACAAAGTATGGTGGTTCACAAAGTCATTAGGTTTCCATGGAGATTTCTATAATTATATGAGGAGGACCTCTTGGAAATAGTTAGTCATCCTAAACCAAAAAGACAGGCACTTATTAATACTATTTTGCTCCAGCTGAGTAATTCTATTGGAAGTAACCCATTTATTAAAGATCTCTTGAAACTGTCCTGCTAAGCAGACTTAGCAGGAAACTAAGCCCTTTTAAACTCAGATGACCTTACTTCTGAGTAAACATTTATAACTGGGCTGTAATGGGCTGCCTCTGTAAAATCCTGGCTCTGGTTACTGCCTTAGCCAACATCATTTTGAAGTGCAATGAAACGGTTCCAGCTTATTTCAAGGTTAACTGAAGTCCAGATCAAGTCAGAGCTGGCTAACAACTCTAGCAAGGATGCCTAGTGGTTCAGTTCAAAGATTTGTGACACCAACTGCTTGCATGTTTGCTAGGGCTGCCAAATGCCCCCGGGGGGCGGAATTCCCCCCGGTTTCGAGCCCCGATTCCCACTCCCGCTGCCATTTGAGGGGAAAACTCTTTGTTTTCCCCTCAAATGGCGTGGCTCCGCCCCCAGCGTCCAACGTCACTTCCGGGTGACGTGGAGCACGCACGAAGAGGACGCTGGCCGGGAGCCCCCTGCTCCCGGCCAATTTCAATTTCGCAACCCTAATGTTTGCAGTGAGTTTATATACAAAAATACCAGCACAAAGATTTAGGCTCAGGTCACCCAGACTCCTGTAAAGCAAGATCACTTGTCCCTCTAGCCCACTTCTGATAACTGAGACCAGGGGTCACTTCCTGCGGGAGCGCACAGGAGCGGAGCTCTGGCAGTAAAGAGCCCAGGGGGCGGGCACATGCAACAAGCCCCACCCCCTGCTCCCAGCAGCCCTCAGTCAGAGCAAGAAGCAGCCAAGTAAGTTGCAGAGCCCCCCCCCGCCCCCCCGGTCCAAAATAGTCCAGTGGCACCTTTAAGACCAAGTTTTATTCAGGTACAAGCTCTCCCTCCTCTGCGAGGGCAGATCTACACGTTCTCCCATCCCCCATAGCTAGCAATCCAAAACAGTCCAGTGGAGCCTGAGTGGTGGGTGTTGCCTTCTGACACACTTCCGGTGATGTCGGGGTGTGTGGAGTATGCAAATAGGTTATGCTAATGAGTTATGCTAATGAGATCCTGTACCTCTGTTTCTATGAAATGACCCCTGACTGAGAGCAGATTTTCAAGTGGAAGGTCCTTTGGGCTGCCAACTCTGGCTTGGAAAATACCTGGAGATTCTGTGGGTGGAGCCTGGGAAGGGGCATCACCAGGGTATAGGGCCACAGAGTCTACCTTCCAAAGCAGCCATTTTCCAAGGTAACTGATCTTGATCACCGGGAGATCAAGTATAATAGCAGGGCGTCTCCAGTTACCACCTGGAGGCTGTCAAGCCTTCTTCTCCTGAGGGTCAAATTAAACATGGCTCTTGAGAGATCTGCGAATATATTCTCTATGCTTTTTAAGGGGTAAATAGCAGCAGTGGGGATAAGAAAAATCATATGGGAACTGTGGCATAAGACAGGTTAAGTGGGAGCCAGTTTGGTGCAGTGGTTAAGTGCGTGGACTCTAATCTGGGAGAACCGGGTTTGATTCCCCACTCCTCTTCCACTTGCAGCTGCTGGATGACCTTGGGCAAGCCATAGTTCTGATGTGAGTTGTCCTTGAAAAAGAGCAGTTTCTGTCAGAGCTCCCTCAGCCCCAACAGGGTGTCTGTTGTGGGGAGGGGAAGGGAAAGGAGTTTGTAAGCCGCTCTGAGACTCCCTTGGGTAGTGAAGGGTGGGGTATATATCCAATCTTCTCCTGCAGAGTGCAGGGGGTTGGACTAGATGACCTGCAGGGTGCCTTCCAACTCTAACATTCTATGATTCAATCTCTCTCTCTCCCTTGCTGTCTTAAATCCCCCTTTCCCCCAGGTTCTGAGAATTTGGAGAGTTCCATGGCCATTGCAAGTCTTCTCCCCCTAACTCCTGGAGGGTTTCCAACTTCTTTCTGGGCATTACCCACTGCAACCAACTAATCTTGAAAAGTATCTCCTGCTAGAAGCATTAGTACTTCTAGCACAATACTGCATTGTCACTTAAAAGCTCCGCTTATTTGCTTCATTTCCCATTTCGCTCATACTAACTAAAGCAGGGATGATCTATTGCACTTGCACAAATTCACACTTTGGTGATGGTATACTCACTCTCGGACCCTCCCCCATACAGCCCTATGGAATGTGTGACGGATGCCTGTGTGGTATGAGCACGGAGATCAGGCTTCAAGTATTCAGACTGTAAGAATATTTAATAAGCAAATAAAATCACACACATGATCTGGTACAAACATCAGACTGAGCTAGTGTATAAAGAAAAGATGAAAACATGTAGTCTTCTAGCTCTAACTCTAGCTCTTAAGTTGTTCATGGGGTCGCGAAGAGTCGGACTCGACTGTGCAACTGAACAACAACAAAACCTCAAGAGCTAATAGCCTTAGTAGGCAATAGTAGGCTATTAGCTCTTGAGGTTTTGTTGTTGTTCAGTCGCACAGTCGAGTCCGACTCTTCGCGACCCCATGTGAGTGCTCCCTTCTCATTTGGTGGCCAAAGTATTTGAGCTTCAGTTTCATTATCTGGCCTTCCAGGGAACAGTCAGGGTTGATTTCTTTGAGGATTGACTGATTTGTTCTTCTTGCAGTCCAAGGGACTCTCAAGAGTCTTCTCCAGCACCATAGTTCAAAAGAATCTATTCTTCTGCGCTCGGCCTTCCTTATAGTCCAACTCTCGCAGCCATACATGACTACTGGGAATACCATTGCTTTGACCATGTGGACTTTTGTTGGCAGGGTGATGTCTCTACTTTTTATCATGCTGTTTAGGTTCGCCATCGCTTTCCTCCCAAGGAGCAGGCGTCTTTTAATTTCATGGCTGCAGTCACAGTCTGTGGTGATCTGGGATCCCAGGAACGTGAAGTCTGTCACTACTTCCACAGCTTCCCCTTCTATTTGCCAAGGAGTGATGGGGCCGGATGCCATGATCTTAGTTTTTTTTTTGATGTTGAGCTTCAAGCCCACTTTTGCGCTCTCCTCTTTTACTCTGAGCAAGAGGCTCTTTAGGTCCTCTTCACTTTCTGCCATTAGAGTGGTATCGTCTGCATATCTGAGGTTGTTGAGCTTCAGCTTCATTATCTGGCCTTCCAGGGAACAGTCCGGGTTGATTTCTTTTAGGATTGACTGATTTGATCTTGAGGTTACAGAGCTCTTTAACGTTCTCCCATTAACTCTGTCCTCCAGTTTGGCATCTCCTCCCCATGGTCCCTCATCACATGTTCAAAAAGGCGTCCTGGTGGGTGTAAAAGCTAGCCTTTCGTGGCTTGGTAGGTTGATGCTCCCAGTACAAGGCAAGTCGAAAAGGAGAGTTTCTTCTTCTTCTCTGGTGTGTCCAAATAATGTATAATCTCCTTTTAGGAGCCCACCCCTCTCTGGGGTCATTCCTTTCTTCCTGACCCAGAGATACAATCTAGCCTTTGTACCTGACAAAGGGAGCTTTTCAAAAGTTTATTGGTCTCCAAGGTACCACTGGACTAAAATCTAGCTCTTCCACTACAGACAAACATTGGCTACCCTCTGAACCTAGCGTTTCTGGCTTCCCAAGGCTCTCTAGGTATGACATTCTAGCTAAGGAATTACCTTTCCTTTCTCCACTGTCAGTGTTAGATGGTAAGTCTTTTGTTTCACGCCATTGGTGTAACTATAAGTGCAGATATGTTCTGTGCCATGGGAGAGAGATAACTCATCTACGCCAGTTTGGTGTGGTGGTTAAGTGCGCGGACTCTAATCTGGGAGAACTGGGTTTGATTCCCCACTCCTCCACTTGCACCTGGCTGGATGACCATGGGCAAGCCACAGTTCTGGCACAGCTGTTCTTGAAAAAGAGCAGTTTCTGTCAAGAACTCTCTCAGCCCCACCTACCTCACAGGGTGTCTGTTGTGGGGAGGGGAAGGGAAAGGAGTTTGTAAGCCACTCTGAGACCCCTTTGGGTTGTGAAGGGCGGGGTATAAATCCAATCTCTTCTTCTTCTGCACACCGAGCATATGCTTTATCACTGAACCTCATTAATATAGGGATGTTAACAGTCTTCCACGGATATGTTATTGCTTTGTGCACTATTCCGATTGGAAATCTGGCAACTTTTGCAGTAGATCGGGCTTGCCAGCCTCCAGGTGGGGCCTGGAGATCGCCTGGAATTATAACTATCTCCAGACGACAGAGATCACTTCCCCTGCTTTGGTAGGCGGACCCTATGGCATCTGGCACTAAAAAGGCACCCCCCAACCCCCACCTTCCCCATGCTCCTCCTCCCCCTAATCTCCAGGAATTTCCCAACACAGAGTTTGCAACCACACAATAGACAGCAACCCTATTGTCAGAACCCACAGCAAACGACAAAGTACACGCATTCAGGAACGGTTATACTTTTATTGCAAAGCTATAGATGCACTAACACAAGCACTGTTAAGAATGGCGGCAACCCATAGAGCCTAATAGGATATAGGGTATTCGTATGCACCCCCCCAATGGCATGGGCCAATTAGATACCCTCCCGCACGCGGGACAAGTTAGGAAACTGTTAGGTGGCTAAAGCTGGGAACCAGGAGTCTCTCACGGTACATAGGAGACTTCCAGATAACACAACCTCCTCCTGCACATCTGTCGAGATAAGCGTTTCAGCACAGGCAGAACAGCAGGGATAGGAATGCAATAGCAAGTAACAAGACACAGAATGAATTCCCCAACCCCCATGGCAGCATAGCTGACACCTATTCTCTTATTAAAGTCACCACAATCAAAGATAAGTAACATTTCCTCACTTTTTTTAAAAAAGCCAGCTTCTTTTTGCTTCAGTAAACGCCCTGCAGTGAAGTTTTAAGAGTTTGAGACTGAGCCAAATTTTATTCACGAAATTTCACACACAACCTTCTCTCACATGCAGTGACACACGAGCCATCAGAAAAACTCTTTGACGTGTTGAGTGTTAATATCAGTTTCTCCCTCAGTGTGGATCTTTTCCCAGACTTTAAGTTCTGTCGAACTTCTGAAGTATAGCCCACATTTCAAGCAAATGCATGAGTTAATTATGTTGTCGAAGGCTTTCACAGCTGGAGTTCATTAGCTGTTGTAGATTTTCCGGGGTTGTGTGGCTGTGGTCTTGGCATTGTACAACCTGACGTTTGGTAGGCAGGTAACTTGTATCTGAGTAGATACAAATTACCTGCCGACCATTTTTCTTCTCACCTTGACACAGAGAGTACTCCATCTTTCTGTGTTATACCTCTGAGGATGCCAGTCGCAGCTACTGGTGAAACGTCAGGTCCTACAATGCCAAGACCACGGCCATACAACATGGAAAATCTACAACAGCTAAATACATGGGTTCTCCCTAATGTGACTGTTTTCTTGTGGCCTAAGGTTACTTGACTAATGGAAACATTTCCCACATTGATAATACTTATAAGGTTTCTCAAATGTACAAATTTTTAGAGGTTATTATATTTTAAATCTAATTCAAATTCCAGTGCTGTAAGTTATCTAATTTATTTTAGTTATCTAATTTATTGTGTAGCCATTGGCTACACAATAAATTTTACTAGTAATAGTAGTATAATTCAGTGTGAATTCTGTCATGTACAGTAAAGGTGGAGTAATTTGCGGAACCTTTTTGACACACTGAACATCAAAATGATTTTTCTCGAGTATCGTTTGTTTCATGGATTTTAAGTTTTGTAGAAGTATGGAAGCTTTCCCCACACTCTGAACACTTTAATAGTTTCACCCCAATGTTATTTTGCGTGTGTGGGCCTTTAAGGGACCCTAGGGTTGGCAACCTATTCCTTGTCCCTTCCACAGCCAGCAAAATCAGAAATCACATTGGGATAAAATAACAAAAATTATATGTGTCTGCATAATTTATGTAGGCAATAGAATTTTACATGCAAAAGATTGTTCTGGGTAATATACAGACCTCCTACAGAGGCCACGATGCTCTTTGCTTGTGCTAGGGCATCCTCTCCAACACTCAGTCCAGACTTTTCATTTACGATAAAATATATCAAGTTAGGGCATGTTTATTGCACCCTTCTTTCAGGGATGTTTTAATCATCCCGTCCCTATCAAGGTCTCATCAAATGTACCAGATGTCCTCCATGCTACCCTCATTCTGTTTCCAGTAAAATCCAGTCTAGGTTTACAAACCCAGAAATTTCAGGTACAGAATTCAAACACTATTATTTTTGAGTTCCAAAAATTGTCCTTGGGCCTAATAAATTTATAGTTTTTCTGCCAAAAAATTAATTGAGAAGACAGAATTACCTGTCCTTTCTCCACTGTCTGTGTAGGGCTGATGACTCCAGAAGAGCACAAGAAATATGACAGCCTGACCTCACCCCATAACAAATTCTGGATCCCCTGTGTCTGGTTCTCAAATCTGGCAGTGAAGGCACGCAATGATGGGCGGATCCGTGACAGTGTGCTGCTCCAAGGCATCTTGAATGTGAGTACTAAATAAGCTACACCTTATCCAAGGATCTGGCATATGGTGGTGATTTAGAATGAAATACCAGACAAAGCTGTGCAAAGAAGACGCTACAACATTATATAACTAATGTATTACAAATCAATGCTCCCTCTAAGCTGTGGAGTCTTGTGAGCAAAAATTCTACTTTCTGAGCTACTGGCATTAAAGTTGTGAGCAGGTTATTTGGCTACTGCATAAATTAGTTTGCTCTGGAGCCATCCTTCCTGAGCTAAGACAAAAATGTGTGAGCTGGAGGCTAAAAAACTGTGAGCTAGTTCACACTAACTCAGCTTAGAGGGAACACTGATTACAATAGTAAATAACAATAATGAATTGTAATCAATAAGTACAAACTGGATATAATCGTTCAAGTACAGGTTCATCCCAATGGGTATAAGATAAATCATGAAAATACAAATCCAGGTACAGTTAATAAAGTCATATGTGCAATCATAGGAACATGTAAATCATGTAAATACAAATCCAGTTAAGAAAGCCATAAAAATGTCATGTAGATACTCATATAAGAGTGGATATATGAAGGATCCGGATATTAGTAACTTTGTTTCATTGATCTTCCTCGGTGATAACGGAACATAAAAGGTGATACTGAAAAACCAATTATGAAAAAATATACAAAACATAATCAAAAAATGAAACAAAATAACCTATATATATTCTTCATGAACTATATTTTGCATGAGCTTCTGAGATAATTATCACGAACAAAATTTCCTGTATAGAAAAGACACATGTCCAAATATAGTCATGCCTCAATGTAACTGTGCTAGACTGAAAGTCTCAGCGGTTGCTGAAAACAACTTACCAATGAAATTCCAAGAAAGCAACTTCCATAAATGGGCAACCAGTCATAATAATTAGAAGGAAATCACTTCTGTCCGCTGGTATTGCCTCTGAACAATGAGGTTGGTAGAGCTACTGCATAGAAGGAGGCAATCCCCAATTGTAGAGAGAGCACGCACCCACTAGAGGCATTTAAAGGGGACGATGACACTACAGCAAGCAAGATAGTTCTAATGCTTGATTGAGACCAAAAGATGGCAAATTCTTAGGCAATGGATCCAAAACGCCTCTCATTGATATAGCGCTTTTTGTACATTGATTCTATTGTATCTGTTAACAGTTAAAGTCTCTAAGACCTGAAATCTAAAGCCATTAAAAGTATGATTTTTGTCAATAAAATGTTGAACTAAAGGAGAATCTAAATGGCATTGTTTGATACGTGATCTGTGATCAATAATGTGTGTGTTCACAGAATGCCAGTGTGTTCCCCACATAACAGGAATCACAAGCACATTTTACCAAATAAATGACCCATTTTGAAGAACAGCTAGAGAAGAACTTTAAATCATATTGAAAATTAATTTCAGGTAAATGGATACTTTTTGTTTGCCACGCCAATCAACATATGGAACATCTACCACATGGGTAGTAACCAGCAGGAGCCCCGGTAATTTTCTGAGATAGACGTAAATCTGCACAAACCAAAGTGTTGCGAAAACTATTGGTCTTTCTGAAGCCTATAAACGGTTTTTCTTGGCATCCCGGAATGTCATTAATAATATGCCAATGTTTAAGAATATTTTTTTAATGGAATAGGCGAGGGGCGTAAAATCTAAAGCACAGTAGATATTGGTTCTATGTAAACCACTACGATCTCTAGACTTAAAGAGATCTACCCCCTCCACATTTCACACTCTTAAAGAGGCATTAGCTATTAAATGGGCTGGATAACCTCTAGCTAGAAACTGTTTAGAGAGCTTGTTGGACTCTTCCTCATAGTGCTCTATCAGGGTGGAATTCCTTTTAATACGTAAATACTGTCCATAAGGGAGATTAGTCCTTAAATGTCTGGCATGATGGGATTCGAAGTGAAGATAAAAAATTTTATCTGAAGCTTTAGTAAAAGGTTTAACAGTCAATTTCCCTGAATCTGACACAAATACTGATATATCCAAAAACTTAATGGTTGTATGGCTATATTGGGACGTGAATTTTATAGATGGATGTCTCTCATTTAGCCAGACAACAAAATCTTCAAATTTTGATATGTCAAAAAAAAGCAAACAAGTAATCATTGTATCTCTTGAAAAGGGCAATATTAGCCCCCCCCCAAAAAAAGGATTGTGCTAAGCATTAAGAATCCACTTTTTTTCAAAAGAGGCCATAAATAAATTGGCCACACTGGATGCGAAGGCACTACCCACTGCCACCCCTCAAATTTGGAAATAAAAATCATTCTGAAATCTGAAAAAACTTTTATCAAAAATAATATCAATCAGATCTAAAAGGAAATGCGTAGGAGGAGATGAGTCCCTAAGTTCCAAAACATCAGCCAAGCATTGTCGTGCCTCTTCCTGACAGATGTTGGTGTAAAGCGATGTTGCATCCAATGTGGCTAATATCGTATTGTTGGATACTACTAAGCCCTCAATTTTAGTAATAAAATCTTTTGTGTCTTTTGTCATGCCAGGACCAGGGGGCGTGATGTAAGTAAGCCAAAGTCCAGGAACAGTCCGAGGTCAAGCCGAGCAAATCAGGTAGCAAGGTTCAAACAGGTTTAAATCACAGTCCAGAAGCAGGGTCAGACATACCAAGGTTTCAAGTCCATAAACCACGATACCAGAGGAGTCAGAGATGAATGAAGGTCAACGAAGCCGAGGGTAAAAAGCCGAGGATCAAGCCGATAAGAATTCCACAAGGTCTGGAGCAGAGATGCAAGGATTCAGGTCCTGACAAACAACATTTGCCAGCACAAATGACTGCTGGCAACAGACTTGCAGATATACAGTGCTAGCTAATCAACTCATTAGCTAGCCGGGAGCAAGGTCAGGATCCTGTCAATAGTCAGGGCTGAGAGATCTTCTGGCACGCATGCGTGCATTCTGCCTTCGCTCTCTCAGCTGCTGTCTCCTTACATTCCGGAGCCTGGTTACAGGTGGGGGCGAGTCTGATGAACTACTGGGCTGCAGCAGAGACTGATCCCTTGCAGGTGTTCCCTGGGAGGCTCTATCCTCCTCACCACTTAGATAGCTTTCAGCTACAGGATCCAGTCTTTGCCTTTCTGCTGCAGTACTGTCCTCAGGAGCCTGTAAGTCCACAGGCTCCTGGCTGGCAGGTGCCTCCTCAGGGGCATCAGCAAGGGCAGGCATGGCATCAGCAGGGGCAGGCATGACATCTTTCAGGTAAGTAGGCATATTTATTACAAATGGCTGTAGAAAAGAATCAATATATTTAGATAATGGCTCAAAAATACAATTCGAGCACATCTAAGAGAATTACCGGGACTCCTGCTGGTCACTACCCATGTGGTAGATGTTCCATATGTTAATTGGCCTGGCAAACAAAAAGTATCCATTTACTTGAAATTAATTTTCAATATGATTTAAAGTTCTTCTCTAGTTGTTCTTCAAAACAGGTCATTTATTTGTTAAAATGTACTTGTGATTCCTATTACGTGGGGATGTCCAGACATTCTGTGCACACACACATTATTGAACACAGATCACGTATCAAACAATGCCATTTAGATTCTCCTTTAGTTCAACATTTTATTGACAAAAATCATACTTTTAATGGCTTTAGATTTCAGGTCTTAGAGACTTTAACTGTTAACAGATACAATAGAATCAATGTACAAAAAGCGCTATATCAATGAGAGGCATTTTGGATCCATTGCCTAAGAACTTGCCATCTTTTGGTCTCAATCAAGCATTAGAACTATCTTGCTTGTTGTAGTGTCATCGTCCCCTTTAAATGCCTCTAGTGGGTGCGTGCTCTCTCTACAATTGGGGATTGCCTCCTTCTATGCAGTAGCTCTACCAACCTCATTGTTCAGAGGCAGTACCAGTGGACAGAAGTGATTTCCTTCTAATTATTATGACTGGTTGCCCGTTTATGAAAGTTGCTTTCTTGGAATTTCTTTGGTAAGTTGTTTTCAGCAACTGCTGAGACTTTCAGTCTAGCACCGTTACACTGAGGCACAACTATATTTGGACATGTGTGTTTTCCACACAGGCAATTTTGTTCGTGATAATTACGAACTGATTGAAACCAGTCTTAAACAGACGTTTCAGTGGTTCGGTGAATACAGTAAAAGGCTCCTGCAAGCTGAAATATAAATTCAGTCTCTGAGTACTCTTTATGATCATAAGCTTAACACCTCCTATGGTATGGGTATGCTTGCAAAGAGACATTGCATCATCCCTCACTTCCCAACACTATGCAATTCCAGCAGCTCAGCAGCTCTGCTGAGAGAAAAATAGCAGCACATCAAACGACAGGGAATGTAATGATGGCTACAGTACCCATCACCGTGCATGGTACGCTGATGCCACCCCCATATTAGACATGTCTGTAAGGAACCAGTGTATGCTCAGCAAAATGCAGTGCCTTATGACTTCATTGTCTTCCACCATATGGATAAACAACCCCCCGGGAGAAGCAAAAACAATACCACACCATCATGAGTCAAGTGAACTGCTGCAGAGTGGACAGCAGGATAGCGGGCACACCGCTAGTATCCCTACAGATGGAGAGATTGAATTGCTTTTATCACACACATAACCTGTAAACCACCACCCTTTGAAGTGGAAACATACAAGGACACAGAGAAGGAAGGATGGGAATTCCTGGCCCATCATCCAGTAAACTCCACAACTCACTGGAGAAGGAATGTACACAAAGAGCCATACTTTCCCCTGTTCTAACCCACCTGACAGGATTGATGTGAGGATGAATGGAGGAGATCATTGGAGCATTCTGAGCTCCTTGGAAGAAAGGCAGGTTAAAAATGTGATCGATAGACAGGTAAATGACAACAAAACACTATCCGAGCAAGAATCCTGTCCTTGACCCACAGCGAGCGGATTAAGAGGGGAAAGGGAATGTAGGATGATGTGAATCCATGAGACACTTGTGGGTGAACAGGAGACTGTCTGCCTTCTGGCCTCATCAGAGTCCAAAGAATTGGGGGATCAGCCTCACAACTATTCCATGTTAGAGACTCCAGCTTCACTCAGATGGTAAGAATCCTGACAATACAGACAGAAATGTTACCCTTGGGAAATCTGTAGTCCCATTTGGAATGTGGCAGGAGAATATTTGCAGAAAGGGATGTTTCAGGATGATGAAACGGAAAGAAAACAGTTGGGAGAAATATAATGGAAGGGCTGCGAGCTGTTTATATCAGGAGTTGTAATAAAGAATAATAAAGAGAACCGGAGGACTGGGTTTGATTCCCCACTCTTCCACATGAAGCCAGCTGGGTGACCTTGGGTCAGTCACAGTGTTCTCTCAGAGCTCTCTCAGCTCCATCTGCCTCAAGTGCCTGTTGTAGGGAGAAGAAGGGAAGGAGACTGTAAGCTGCTCTAAGACTCCTTTGGGTAGTGAAAAACAGGGTATAACCACCAACTCTTCTAAAATTGTAATAAAGAAACTTCAGGTCTTTGTTCTGAATAATTCCATAAATGAAATGCATTGTATAAAATGTGGGGTGATAGTAGACACACATATACAGGTTTTTGGTTTTGGTGATTAGGGCGCACACACACATATTTGGTTTTTGCAAGAGTTCTGAATAATTTGCTAAGGGGTGGGCTGGTGGAAAGAGGAAGGAAACTCTTAAAAGGTGGGTTGGAATCAGGGCTTAATTTTAGCTGAAACTCAGCCTTGAAGTATATTTTAATGCAAAGGATTACAGACCTGGGCCACTGAATAATAACAAGGAGCAGTATGTCTTTGAGCACGTACAGAGTTCCTTCATACTCTGTGGAAAATAGCTACAGCCATTCTCCAGACAACTGGGTTTTCAGGGAGGGCTTTGCGAACAGAGGGCGTGATTTTCTTAACTCACTGGGAAATGGATTAGGATCTTGAGATGAGATGGGGGCACTGTATAGGACAGGAATGTCGCTTACTGGAAACTACTTGTTAGAACCATCAGTTACTAGGAACTGGTGCAGGTGCCTTTATTTAGTTGAAATTTCCAGGAAGGGATTTCTATGTTCTTTCTATGCTGTGCAACCATAATATCTAATACACTCCATAGCAAGTTTGATACAGAGACATACAAGGCCAATAAGGTAGGCAGATATAGTGAGGTTGAGGCCTGAGATCATGGATGAAGGAACCCAGAGAAATAAAGTAGGTATTCTCATAAACAGTGATGGAGACCTTGTAGTTTTTTTGGTCTATAATTATCCCTTTTTCTGCCAGGAAATGAACACTTTGCGCAGTCAGTGTGGGCGGCTCTATGGGTACGACTGGATCAGCATTCCTTTGGTCTACACTCAGGTGAGGACCTTGATAAGCATTTCCCTCCATGATGGCAACCAGAATTAGTTTATTATTTCAGAACCATGGGCAAAAACAGGTCCAATATGTGATCTAGAGTACACTGTTTGGATGTCTCCTGCTGGAAGCTGGATGCTGGCTCAAAGCATGTTACCTTACATGGGTTTTAGTATGATTTAAACACTAAAGCTACAATTTTATACCCTGCTTACAGGATCCCCTCCGTTCCGTCACACAAAAATCCATCCAGTCCCAATACCACCCTCCCACACAATCCACTTTTTAATCCCATCAATAAACCTGTTACAAAGTGAGGGTGGATCTAAAAGTTTCCTTCCTTCACAGAGCAAAGCAGCACAGAAAGTAGGGGATGAATTTCACCTGTCTCTCCCCTCCAGCGGCAGACCTCCACACCCCACATTTATTGTATCTTATTTATTTAAAACTTTTATTAGCTGCCTTTCTACCTTGCAGCACTCAAGCAAGTTACAGTATAAATAAAACAACTGTTATGAAACACGTAAAAGATAACAGTTTAAAATCTCAATTAGGACTGCCAAGAAATAAAAATTAAATTAGTAAAGGTAAAGGTTCCCTTGCTCGAAAGCCAGTCGAGTCCGACTCTAGGGTTGCGGTGCTCATCTCCGTTTCAAAGCCAAAGAGCCAGCGCTGTCCGAAGACGTTTCCGTGGTCATGTGGCCGGCATGACTAGACGCCAAGGCGCACGGAACGCTGTTTCCTTCCCACCGAAGCGGTACCTATTTATCTACTTGCAATGTCTTGCTTTCGAACTGCTCAGTTGGCAGGAGCTGGAACTAGAGATGGGAGCTCACTCCGTCATGCAGCACACTCTGGTCTCGAACTGCTGAACTACTGACCTTCCACAGCCTGCAGTTCAGCGTCTTGACCACTTGAGCCACCGCAGCTCCTAAAATTAGTCAAATGCAGTCCTAAATAAAAGTGTCCTGATCTGCCTTCTGAAGATCAAAAGTGAGGGGGGCCAGGCACACCTCCACAGGGAGGTCGTTTTGTAATTGCGGGGCTGCCACATCCAAGGCCCCGTCTCCTGTGCCCACCAGACGAGCTTCTGTGATTGGTGGGACCGTCAGGAGGGCCTCTCCCTGTGGTCTTGATTCCCAGGCAGGAACGTGTGGGAGAAGAGGGTCCTTCAGATAACCTGGTCCCAAGCCCTGTAAGGCTTTGAAGGACAAAACCAACACCTTGAACTGGGCTCAGAAGCAGATGGGTAGCCAATGTAATTACTATAGTCACATGCTCCTGGTAGCTGCTCCCAACCAGTAGTCTAGCCACAGCATTCTGCACTAGCTGCAGTTTCTGAATATTCCTCAAGGGTAGCCCCAAGTAGTGTGCACTGCAATAGTCCAGTCTAGATTTAAGTAAGGCATGGATTATTGTGGCTAGATCTGACTGAACCACAGCTGACGCACCAGCTGAAGCTGGGCAAAGCACTCCAAACCACCACAGCCACCTGGTTTTCTAAGGTGACTGCTGTGTCAAGCAGCACTCACACTGTGAACCTGGCTTCTCAAGAGAAGTTTAACCCTATCCAAGACAGGAGAGATCACAAGTCCCTGGCCTGCCTTTGGACTGATCCAGAGCACCTCTGTCCTGTCAGGATTACATTTCAGTTTGTTCATCCTCATCCAGCCCCTTACTGACTCCAAGTACAGGTTCAGTCTCAGAACATCAATGGCAGGGCTATTTTTTACAGCAACGCACAGGAACGGAGTTCCGGCTGGCTACAGAGTTGGCCACGCCCACTACAGCCAAAACCTCTGTGTGTGCGTGGCTACAGAGGGAAGGCCTGGAGAGCGACCCCCCCTTGGCTACTCGGAGGCGGGCGGGACAGGGGGGCCCCTGGAAGGATCGGGGAGGCATTTAAATGCCTCCCCTGGCCTGTCCAAGGGCTGGCTTGCCTGGGCTCCTCGCAGCCACGGGGCACCCGGGCAAGCCAAGAGAAGGCAGTTTAAACTGCCTTCCCTTCCCTTCCCTAACATAAGAACATAAGAGACGCCAATGTTGGATCAGGCCAAAGGCCCATCCAGTCCAACACTCTGTATCACACAGTGGCCAGAAATACCAGGTGCCATCAGGAGGTCCACCAGTGGGGCCAGGACATTAGAAGCCTTCCCTCCAAGGGCCGGCTTGCCCCTCCCAGGGCTTTACAGAACTGGTGTGATTTCCCTGCACAGTTATAGGGACTGAAATGATATAAATTGAAATTCAAGGGAGAAAAATGCAGAACTTAACAGCTGGAAGAATCAAAAGGGAAGAAACAGCCAGAATAGCTCTTGTGTGGGGAGAGGGATGGGTAAGTGAACTGAGAAATGGGCTTCTTAAACTCTTGACATTTGCCAGCTAAAATGTCTTTTCCATGCAGAGTAACCTGGCTTTCTCTAGTGTTTTCTAACAAGGGAACAGGCTTGCGTGGTTTCTCACGCTGCTGTGGCTACTGCTGCAGCACAAAGTTATCACTGGGGCTGTTTTCACATGGCTGGTTACCCCACATATTCTCTGCCCTACTCCCCTGGCAGCAGCCATAGCTCCAACACCCGAGGGCCTTTAATTTTTTTTTAAATCAGCAGTTGGATATTGTTATAATGATAAATTAATCTGTGTTATCAGGTTCTGTGGACTGCCAGCTTTCATTTAAACAGAAAAATAAGTCTCTAACCTCTTGCATTGTGAAGATAACAAGGGACAAGGCATATCTCTGAAATGAAAGGGACTACAGACTTGCTTTTTTTAAAAAAAAATGAAAGCTCATAATTCAGAGAACCCAGTACACAGATTGTTATAACATCATAACAACATTCAGTTGTCAATTTATAAAAGCCCTTTGGTGGCTGAGGAAAATGTTCCCCAGGGAAGGGAAAACAACACCCAAGTGGGTAAGATCTGGCCTTTCTCTTTCAGCTAGGTGCAACTCCAACTTGGCTGCAATCTCTCCCAAAGTATTGCTGAAGCAGGTTTGGAACAACTTGGGAGGTGCCTAGAAGCAGGGTTCATTTTGTAGAAAAAGAGGTACAGGAGCTCATTAGCATTAGCATGACTTATTTGCATATGCCACACCCCCTGTCATCACCGGAAGTGTGTCAGAAGGCAACACCCACCACTCAGGCTCCACTGGACTGTTTTGGATTGCTAGCTATTGGGGGGGGGATGCGCAGAATCCTCATGCTCCTCGTGGCCTGGGGCTGCTGGGAGCAGGGGGTGGTGCTTGTTGCACGTGCCTGCCCCCTGGGCTCTTTACTGCCGGAGCTCCGCTCCTGTGCGCTCATGCAGGAAATGACCCCTGCCTAGAAGTACCACAGGGTTGTGGGTAAGGGGTGGGGGGGAACCACTTTCCAGTAGCATCCAAGCCAGGGCAAACAAAGTGTGTGCCCGGGGGACCTCTGCTTTGAGCCTGGTTCACACATGCAGGCAAATGATGCGGCAGAATGCTGAGGGTTCAGAATGGATTGCACCATTCCAGACTGCAGGCAACACAGCCTGACTCTCAATACTCCTTTGCATTAAAAAAAAAACACCTTCCCAGAACTAGCACAGGGGGGAGAAAACCTTTTGCTTGCTATGTGGTTTCCTGTTTGATGGGCATTTTAACGTGCCCACGACAGAATGAATGGTTACGATTCATTCTCTCACTCTGGTGCCACCATTGCACTCATTGCAGGCATGGACCAGGCCTCAGTGTTCTACTGGTACTGGCCATCTCAAGCAGTTATCCCCATCTCCTCATAACAGAAATAATTGGAGTCAAGTTGCTGCAGCAGGGTTTTTGTTTCGTTTGACTCTGTTTTAACCTGCATAAAGTGTGCCATCCAGTAACAGAGAATCTGACCTAACCTTCAGAGGAAGGGGAAAGAAAAGAACCAGAGAAAGGGTTTAGCACAGCGCTGTGTAACTTGGTGTGGGTGGCAAGAGAAGGACACGTGATGTGCCTTGCAGTGACATTATAGGCAACATTGGCCAGCAAATGCATTAGCAAAAACACTTTTCACACAGCAACAAAGCTATAACGCAGGTGTAGTTGTTGAGGGAAAGAATCCGAGAACACCATTATTTTGGTTTGAATTCTGACAACTGTGATTCTACAGCAACAGGAATGGTTTCGAATTTAAGCTGTGGTTTAAGCAACGCTTTATGGTTCTCCCCTCATTCCAAAAAAAGCAACAGTGGCTGCAGCCACACGCGTCCGAAAAAAATGGGGGGGGGAGCGAGGCTATTTCCCCTGGAGGAATTTGACCCACGGTTGCACGATCACACCTCCTTTGAAGCTGTGAGCACAGCCCGTCAGTGTGTGATCAGACGCAACTGCAGGTGAGTCGGGGAGAGGTTGTGCCTTTTCCCCCCATGCGCTTAAATGAGGGGTCGATGAATCGCACCTCTGCACCAAGGGCTCCCTGTGGAGTTTGTGATGATGCGCATACTGCGAAGGGGGGAAAAAACAATGGCACAGAGTTGGGATGGCCTGACCAGACCATCCCGATGCCATGAGAGCGTGCTGGAGCAATCAGACACGGGAAAGTCTGTCCGTGGCCCGTTGCGACCCGTTTACTATCAGACTTTCCCTGGTGTCTTTTAACTCTGCTTCTGTGGCGGAGCAGAACGGGTTGCCGACGGCTGCGGGGCGCTTCCCAGATGCTGTTGTCTGATCGCGCCTTTAAATCCACCCGGCATTTGCACCTATGTCGGGTCTAATTGTACGTATGATCGCAGTCAGTGTCTTGAAAGGCCCAAATAATATGTCTCTTTCTCCCAGGTGGTCACCGTCGCTGTATACAGCTTTTTCTTGGCTTGTCTGATTGGCCGGCAGTTCCTGGACCCAGCAAAGGCATATCCTGGCCATGAGATGGATCTCTTTGTGCCTATCTTCACCTTCCTACAGTTTTTCTTCTATGCTGGATGGCTAAAGGTCTGTTCAAAAGGAAGAACCTTGATCCTCAGGGATTTCTGTTCACTAGTACAGATCATTGGAAGTGGGTTCTTGAGTCACCAAAACTAAAGTATTATGGCCATTTCATGCAATATGTATAGACACATCTTTGAAATAGGCAGGGGTCATTTCCTGCCGGAGCGCCGCAGAGCACCGCTCCGGCAGTAAAGAGCCCGGGGTGCCCCCCCCCCGCCATCCTCTCCCACTGTCTCCCTGCCCTCCCCTCCCCTTCTCCAGCCAGCAGAAGCGGAGAGACTCAGGGAGAAGGGGGGGATTTAAATGCCTGGGTTCCCTGCCCGATGTTCTCTAGGTGCCCCACAGGAGCGAGGCACCTGGAGAACATCAGGCAGGGAACCTAGGCATGTCTGCCTCCCTCCCCTCCCCTCCTCCAGTCAGCCCGCTGCGGCAGCCTGGCTGGAGAAAGAAAGGGGAGAGGCAGGCAGACATGCCCCCCCTTTCCCCTGAGCCTCTCAGCTATTGCGGAGAAACTCAGGGAAGGGGGGGATTTAAATGCTTTTCTTTCCCTTCCCCAGATGGGGAAGGGAGAGAGAGGCATTCTAAACATGCCTGGGTTCCCTGTCCTATCAGGCAGGGGACCCAGGCATGCTTGCATGCCTGCCCTGCGTCAGGGGGTGTGGCATATGCAAATACATTATGCAAATGAGCTCCTGCACCTCTTTTTCTATGAAATGACCCCTGGAAATAGGATTAGCCCATTCATGCATAAAGCCAGACTTTGGGCTCCTGATCGAAAGGTCCAAATGGGTGGGTGCACCTGAACCATCCTGCTGCCCTCTGCCTGGTGCTTTCTTTCCAGCCAGGCTTCTGTCCTGGGAGAGAAGATCTGGAGGTAAGTCCTGTGAACAAACAGCTGCTGTATTTGTGATCTTTTCCAATCATTTCACAGGTAGCTGAACAGCTTATTAATCCATTTGGGGAGGATGACGATGACTTTGAAACCAACTGGCTCATTGACAGGAATCTGCAAGTGAGTTGGAGACCTTCCTAGGTGGTATCACCTTCCCCTTTGAACCACTGGAGACTGTGGCAGCCCTCCAAAGTTCTTCTGTTGAAATAAGCAGCGTATATTTAGATACTGGGTAAAAGGGTATGAATCTTTGCATCCTCTGTCAGCAGCTCAGGCACCATATGGTGGCCTCTGAGAGCGCAGCACTGAAAAGGAACTTCATAGGGTATCATCAGTAGTCCTACTAATCAAATTCATGTCTTCATGTTCAGCTCCATTATCATAAAGAGTTGTGTGTTTATACCTTCAGTAATGGCTTTTAAGATTAGATTTTAATTTGTACGTTTTAATTTGGTAGCTGCCTTGGTGGCCCTATGAGAGCATAAAATATCTTGTTAATAAATAAATAAAGAGAGCAGAAAATACCTTGTTAATAAATAAATAAATATTTCTCTGTGTGACCTTCCTATTTCCTGCATATCAAGATAACTTTTTAATGCTGAGGCCTCCTACGCTTGCTTCTCACTGAGCTTTCACTGGTGCTGTTCTTCCTGTACTTTGATCATTCGCTTGCCACTCAGGATGCTCCTTCCTGTGCCTCAAAGATACCCCCTTTGGCAGGTCTACACAACTTCTGACCCACCGTGCTGAGCACAACCCAGCAGGGACTCAATAACCACCACTTTATTCCACTTTCCTGAAACAACAGAGAAAAGGGAAGGGGCGCACAATACATGGGTATCTCGGTGTGCTACTCCTGTCCTAAGCTCTCCCACATATTCAGTCATTACGCCAAACAAGCCAAACGTTTCAAGTCAGCTTTTATATTACAACCCTTCCCCAGTCATTGGAAATTTCTGTTTTTATCCAGCACGGCAGCAGAAGGGCAGAACTCTTACAGTGCTGAAATAATATAAATGCAGTTTTTAGCCCATTGTGTCTGACATGCATGTCCTCTTTCGACAGGTCTCTCTTATGGCTGTGGATGACATGCACCAGGATTTCCCAGCTCTGCAGAAGGATCCATATTGGAATGAACCTGACCCACAGCCACCCTACACGGCAGCCACTGCCGAATATAAGCGGCCATCTTTCCTCGGCTCAACCTTTGACATCAGGCAAGTGAAGTTGCCTAAGACAATACTGGCAGTCTAACAAAATAGATAATAAAAACATCTGATGAAGTAAGCTCTAGCAAATGAACAATTATCCCACAATATACATGAGAACATACATAAGGAGATAATAGAAGCCAATCTTGGATCAGGCCAAAGGCCCATCCAGTCCAACACTCTGTGTCACACAGTGGCCAAAAATACCAAGTGCCATCAGGAGGTCCAGCAGTGGGACCAGGACACTAGAAGCCCTCCCACTGTTGCCCCCCCCCCAAGCATCAAGAATACAGTGCATCACCTGCCCCAAACCGAGAGTTCCTATCTATACCTTGTGGCTAATAGCCACTGATGGACTTCTGCTCCATATGTTTATCCAGTTCCCTCTTGAAGCCGTCCATGCTTGTAGCCGCCGCCACCTCCTGTGGCAGTGAATACGTTGTCCATACTTAAAGTCCCATAAGGCTTTTGGCAGTCTGTAAAAACTTACATTCCCCGAAGTTCAGACATTTTTTTGCTGAGCTTCTTCTATCCACGTTTTTGGCTGTTTTGATTCACTGTGAAGCTGTTATTGTGGCTTTTTGTATAACCTTAGTCATCCAAACCTCAGGGCTAAATTGTCTGCCATGCCAAGCCACACCCTTCTCTTCAGCAGCCAGATAATCCCCAAATACCCTGCAGGCAATAAAGTCAGTATCATTGCCCAAGGTAATCGAGGTATTTGCTGCCAAGTAAGCAGCATGTACACACAATTTTGTAATGCATGAGGTGTCTCTTGGACTCTTAAATCATGTCTGAAGACATATTACTAGTCACAGAATCCAGCTTTTCTTGGTGCAGGATATGAAGATAGAAAGGTATGCTTGAACACTAGGAGTACACATAGCTAACACTGAAGAGGAACAGGGCAATCAATGCACTCCTCTACTCTGCTATGAGGTCTGCACTGGCAGTGATTGACTAGGAAAGAAGTCTTGGGGTTGCAGTGGATAGCTCGATGAACATGTTGATGGTAGCAGCAAAAAAGGCAGACTTCATACAGGGAATTATTAGGAAAGGGGTTGTAAATAAATGGAAGATTTGTATTCACTTACCGTGAAGCTTCCTTTCTTGGTGGTCCAAGAGTGGGGCAGTCCTTACTCTTGGGGAATAGGCTCCTCTTCTGGAACAGGGTTGGTTTTCTCAGATCAATCCAGGAAGGGGAGTGGCCTGTCCCTTGGGAACATCCCAGTCGTATCCAAGCCATGCATCCCCTAACATTGCACTAAGGAAAAGAAAAACACTTCTCCCCACCATAATGAAACTCGTTTTTCGGGGCAACCAGCCTTGTAACTTTATGCCCCTCCCGTGGGTGTAGACTAAGGTTGAAACCCTCTGTCGCTCTCCCACCCGATTAACTCACAATTTTTTGCTTTAGCATCTCAGAGAGACTTCATAAATGTTCATACAGTTTCTACATCCCCCCAAAAATAACCTCTGGAAGCTGCCCCCCAAAACTGGGTTGGTAGGACTGCCCCACTCCTGGACCACTGAGAAAGGAAGCTTCACGGTAAGTGACTACAAATCTTCCATTCTCCGGTGGTCCTGGGAGTGGGGCATAAAATAGCAGTGTGCCCCAGGGTGGGAAATCCAGCTTCTGCTTGATAGGGTGTGCTGCAGCACACCCCAATGAAAAGCTGCCACAGCCAAGGCCAACTTCTGTACTCTATAGCGTCTAGTAAATGAGTGCACAGATTTCCAGGTGGCCACCATACCTACTGTCTCCAAGGATGGGAAATGATCTGTAAGCTGCTGACATAGCAGCCCCCCGCAGAGAATATGCTGCAACACCATTGGGTGGATTCAGCCCCTCCGCCTTGCATGAAACAATGATGCCACCCCTAAAACCACCTACTCAAGGTAAAAGGCAATACCAGTTGACCTAAGGAAAATATCCTAAAGGAAACAAATAGGGAATCTGAAACATGCCAATGCTTGGCCTGCCAACATAAAAACTGAATACCTTATGGACATCTAGGCAATGCCATTCCCTTTCCTTGTCCTGCCTATGATTGGGACAAAGGAAGGTAAGACAGTGATCTCTGACTTGTGAAAGAACTGGATTAACCTTGGGAACGAAGGCTGGATCCAAGCACAACATCACCCTATCAGTGCGGAAAACATGAAGTTCCCTGGCAACTGACAGGATCCTCAGTTCCAACACCTGCCTAGTTGACATGATGCCTGCTAAAAACAAGGTCTTGAATGTTAATTCCTTGAGACTCCATGGGTTCAAGGTTCTCTACACAATGTTCTCAGGACCCTGTGTGGGTTCCAAGTCGGAAACCTCTGCACTTGTGGTGGTTTTGACCATGTAGGAATCTCTTAACGTGTGGATGGCAATTTAAGGGACTTCCCTTCCTAGCCCCCATCACTGCCGATATGTCCGCTGCCTGTCACTTTAATGTACTTATGCTTAGCCCTCTATCCAAACCATTTTGGAGAAAGCTAAGATGCCTCTGACACATTTAATGGTTCCCAATTACGTTCTGAACACCAAGAGTGAAGAACCTGCCAGGTTGTGTTATACACCCTATTCGTGGAACTCTTCCTAGAAAACTTACATGGTGTCTGTCACCCTGTCAGGGTAACCCAACCCTTCTAGCTGTTTCTGATGAACCTCCAGGCTGTTAGGTGTAGGAGGGCGGAGCGAGAATGTTGTGCCGATTCTAGTGTCCATAAGTCCTTCCCCAGTGGTAGGCACTATGGTTCCACGGTCGGCAATCTCTTCAGATCCTGGAACCAAGCTCTTTGTGGCCAAAAGGGTGCTATTGGCACTAGGTCCGCCTTCTGTTCTAACAGCTTCTGAATCACCTCATGAAACAATTAAGTCGTTTGGAGCATGTACAGTCATCCCTGTGGCCAGTCACAGTTCAGAACGTCTGTTCCTGTTGCCCGCTGGTTTTCAACTCTGGATATGAAACGTGGAAATTGATGATTCTGGTCTGTGGTAATGAAGTCCATTTCCATCATCCTGTACCTTTTGCTGACCTATTGAAAACCCAACTTGCAGAGCATCCATACAGACTGGTCTCATCTCCATCTACTCAGCCAGTCTATCAGTGCACTATCCTGGCCTGCCACATGGACCATCTCCAATGACTGCAGCTGGATCTCCGCCCATCTGATCAGGTCGCTCGCCTATGCGTGTAAGGTCCGAAATCTGGTTCCTTATGCCTTTGTCGTCATATCATATGTCTGGACTAGAACATGATGACCTGTTAGTATCTCGGAGAATTCCAAGAGCTCCAGCCTGGTGGCTCTGAGTTCTAAAAGTTTTATACTCAGTGAGGTCTCTTCCTGACCCTTGTGTCATTGTCCCTTGAGAGTGGGTTCTCCACCCTGGCAGACTCGTGTCTGTCGTCATCAACATCCTCTTTAGATTTCAGATCGGGGATCCTCATTGGAAACAAAAGGGTTCCAGCCACCACTGCAGCTGATGCTGAAGTTGTTTTGGCAACTGTACCAGCTTGTAGCCCTAACTGGCCACCACATCCTGGTAAGGTAAGGGAAAATGTCTGTAGAGGTCTGGCGTGAAACCTTGACCATTGAAGCACTTCATGGCTTGACACCACCATGCTCAGAAACTTGGCCAGTACCATACCCTCTATCTTGCATTTTTTTCAGCCTGTCTGTGGTCAGAAGTTGTATGTTGTGTTGTGTCTCCCAAGTGCCTATCTGCACCCCCAGGTGTACCCATGATTGAGAGGCATTTAGATTGCCCTTCTCCATGTTGACCACGAAGGCATGGTCCCTAAAAAAAATAATAATCACTGCCATCTATGATGCTTCCCCGCTCTGCTGGTGAGAACGGGCCTTGACAAAGATGTCATCTAGAGATGGTGACAGCAACACTCCCTGAAGTCTAAGATGTATTACAATGGCCACCATAAACTTGGTGAACCCTCTTGGGAATGACTTCAGGCGGAAAGGCAACACTGGTACTGAAAGTGTTTCCCATCATACGCAAAGGGTAGGAACCTGCAGTGAGCCTCTTGAAGTGGGATGTGTAAATGGTCCTGCTGACGTAGCAGGCCCCCCCCCACTCCCAAGTGCCTATCCTGATGGATAGATCGATGGATACCAGGAAATCCTTTGCCTGAATATCTGCCAGAGTGGAGTTCAGACTTTTCATCCTGAACATTCTAGTTCTGATGCAGTTGTTTACCCATTTCAGGTCCAAGATTTTCCTGGCATCCTTATTCTTCAACATGGGTTGATATTCCCCGGGATCTCTTCCAGTGACTTCCCTGCGCTAGCAGATGTTGTTCCTTGTTCGTCCCCAAGGAGGGACGTTCTTCCCAGAGGATAGGGTAGAGGATGACTGAGATGAAGACAGTGGGAAAGGAAGGCATTTGGTGTGAAGGGTTCCGGTCTACCTCCATAAAATCCGTTTCTAAGGAGGGAGTTGCTAAGGGAGAAAACGCAGGCCAGTGTAATGATTTATGTTCTCCTTCTGCGATTTCTGTAGCAAGAGATTTGTTGTTGTTCCTGGACCTACATTGTGGAAATGAAATAACTTTATTGGAGCTCAAGTCTCTTTCCTCCTCACACACTGCTCCTTCCTGACGTAGAGGTGACCTGGAGTGATCACACCCTGATGCTATGCCTGTTCCAGGAGATTTTATTTCCTTGGAGTGTTCAATGTAAACGGAAGAGTGTGGATAAAGGTCTCCTTTACACTGAGTGGGTTGTGGAGGAACTTCATTTGCAGGGTGATTGGTGTGTTTCCCAAAACCGCACCCTTTTCTCTGCTGCTCCTGATCTAAAGCGTGAGGCCTACTCCTGCCTGCTTTACCGTTAGAGTCCTTATTCGTCTTTGACTCTGGGCACGATATCCTTTGGAGTCATGACAGGACTGACAAGTTTTTGGTTTTGTTTTGAACACAGAACATGTCTTTATCTTCAATAAGATATCTGTCAAGTCCCTCTCCAAAAAGGTTTATGCCCTTGAAGGGAACTGCCGTCACTTTCGCTTGTGCCGCAGAGTCTGAGCCACATGGGCTGAATCTGCATTTGTCTTTCCCACCGGTGTCCCAGCCTTTTGACTCCCATCTTCAAAAAAGCTGTCTACATTTGGTGTCGTTTTCACGCCTCAAGAGTGCTAGCATACTTTTGCACGTCCGCATATGTTTATCGTCCTTTCGTGGCGGCTCCACTGTCATTGCACCTCCGCACTGCTTTAAAAGAATCTTCTCCAAACAACATTCAAACAAGCATAGAGAAAGACGGTGCCACAGCAGCATGAAACTAATTTAAAAATGCAAATGCAGATTCGACCCTGTTCCTTCTGGCTGCTACACTGCATGCCATGGCTCTAGCTAACTGCTGCAGGATGTCCAGTATCTACCACAATCACTGTCACTAAGGCAACCTTCTTAAGTTTGTCCTGATGCCCAAGAATGTGCCGCCCTGACAAATCCGCTATTGACATCCTGATGCAGCAGACTGAAACTTTGAAGACTTTGCGTAAGGCTTGCTCAAATCCCCTATCACTGGGGTCTTGGGCAGCCTATCTGCATCCACAGGTAGGACTGAGTTGGAGGTCAAGCTAGTCCCAGGTTCGTCCATCATTGACACCTGGAGTCTCTTGGTAGCCTCTGGTATCAGGGAATAAAGCTTGGGGGGGGGGAAACATCTGATGGTTAGTTTTTAGCTTGGAGTGGTGCTCCCACTCTGCCTACATCCTACTATAAAAGGCTGCGGGCAGTTTGAGGCTAGCCATTGCCTGCCTCCGCATAGCAACCCTGGACTTCTTTGGTTGTCTCCCATCCAAGTACTAACCTGGGCCGACCCTGCTTAACCTCTGAGATCTGACAAGCGTGGCTGAGCCTGGGCCATCCAGCTCTGGGCTGACATCCCTGCTTGTGGTACTGCCAGTCTGTACATCTGTACATCATCTGGCCAGATTGCACCAGAACTTCTGGGTCAAGATCATCATTTTCCTTAAGCCTGGAGGAAGTCCTAAATTCTTGGAAAGTGATCTCATGTACAGCTCCTGAGGGAATGGCCAGGACTGTACTGCTGGTACTCCTCCCTCTCCTTCCTCTGACCATTCCCATTCTGCCCTATCTGAGGATGGAACTGGGGGGTCTGAGTCCTTCCTGGACGTTTTGCAGCCATCGAATCGCAGCCCACTTTTGGTGACCCCTTGGGGTTTTCAAGCAGGAGATGTTCAGAGACGGTTGGCCTTGCGGGCCTCTGTGTCACGCCTCTGGCATTGTTTGGTGGTCTCCCATCCAAATACTGACCAGGGCTGACCGTGCTTATTTGATGAGCTCAGGCTGTCCTGAGCTATCCTTGCTGCCTGTGTTTCCTGGTTCTCCACAGAGTCTTGCGGGGATTGTGAATAGATCTGACTTGCTAAGTGTAACACCCCCCCCCCAAAAAAAAATCTGTCATAGCCCCTCTCTGGCAGAGTGGAGGTGGAAGAGCACTGGCAAAGAGTGGAGGTGGTGGAAGCAGCAGCCTAGGCTTGCCAAGTCCCCCCAGGGCCCGTTCCCCCCGCCCCAGAGGCCCGTTCCCCGCTGCCGGTGGATTGGGCCCCGGGGGGAACCCCACCCCCAAAGCACGGGACGTGCCCAGGGGCGGGGCCGCGGTCATCCGAGGGAAAACTCTATGTCCCCCCGCTGCAGATTATTTACGACTTGGCAACCCTACAGCATCCCGTATGGTTTTCAAAGCAAGAGACAGAGCTGGAGAGCCAACCAGGGCTGACCCTGCTTCGCTTCCAAGATCTGATCAAACCAGGCCAGGGCCGCTGCCCTTGCCTGCCTCTGCGTAGGGACACTGGACTCCCTTGGTGGTCTCCCATCCAAGTTCTACCCAGGGCTGACTCTGCTTAGCTTCTGAGACCTCAACAGATCAGACTAGCTTGGGCTATCCAGCTCTGGGCACAGGGAACTGTCGGGTCTGACCAGCAGCCATTTTCTATTCTCTTGCCTGGGAGTGAAGGTGAAAGTAAGTCTGCCATGAGGGTCCAGGAAACTAAGATGGCCACCGCCATTTCCCCCACCCTCCTATGGCTTTCCCTGGGCCTTCTAACTCCCTGTCTGTTCCCTGTCTGTTCCATGGGAACTTTACCTCTGAAGGGGGAAAAGGGGGGGGTTGGAAGCCCCAGGAAACAATTTCCACTTCTTCCTCCCTTGAATAGCTCGGGGGTTTGCTTGGGGTGTTCCCCCAGTCTTCCACCCTGCCCTCCTTCGCCTCCAGTTTAGGTTTTGTGGCCCCATAAGGGCTTGAGGGCTAGAGGCTCCCAGCTTGACTGTTCGGCCACACGCCAGGTCCTCCGAGACCGGGGGGATTGGCCAGGTTTGTGGCTTCGTCCCGGTCTCCTTACAGACTCAGCCGCTTCCCCTGATGTGCCTTTGTTGGGGAGGCGACCTCCAGCCACAAGCTGGGCCCGGTGGGAGTCTGCGTGCACAGCCACAGCTGCTGGGGATCTCCCGGCGCAGTTGGCTGCCTTTGTGGTCTGCCGCCAACGCAGCTCGAAATAATGAAGAGGGAGGGTCTCTCCTTTCTCCCTCTCTTCTTCTCATTCCTGGATCGCTGCGCTCTACAGAGTGCCTGTGAAACACGTCCTGCTCAGGCAGCAGGGCCGGTGAGACTGGGATGTTCCCAGGGGACAGGCCCCTCCCCTTGCTGGATCATTCTGAGGAAACCGACCCTGTTCCAGAGGAGGAGGCTATTCCTCGAGAGTAAGGACTGCCCCACTCCCAGGACCACCGGAGAATAACAAGTCCTGCAATGCCTTTGTAGAGATCTTTTGGAACACTGGCCTCCCTGCTCTAGTTCCCAATTTGCTGAAAGGACCCATTTGATTCCACCTTGTGGCCCTAACAGATGTATATGAAAGACTCTACCTGTGTAAATTGTATTGTTTATTGTTTTAGTAATTTTAATATGATTTTATTGTAATGAGTCTTGGACTTGGTTTCTTGTGATCCGCCCAGAACCTGCTTTGGGGAGGGGAGAATAAAAATCTCAAAAATAAACAAACATAGTTCTAGCCCATCTATCTTAAAAAGAATACTATAGAGTAGATGGCTTTTGTTTTTGTTTGGCTCTAGGGGCCAACCTAAAAATGTAGAAGTCAAAGTCATTTTTCAAGTATTAGGGTTTTGTAGTTTAATGACCGTATTCTCTAATGATTGCTACCACAAAAGCTATTCCAAACCTCTTCATTGTGTCTCATACTTTGATTAAAGCTATGACTAAAGTGTTGTAGCATAAAAACAAATAGAGAGTTAAGCTAATGGGGGTCACAAAAAAACTAACATCTAACCCTAACCTAACCTGCGTGTAACAAGATACTAGACTAGATGGACTACTGGTTTTATGCAGCTACACTGCACTTACATTCCAGTGAAGCTACCTGGGTGATTTTTCAGTCTAATCTACCTCTAAGCTTTGTTTTAAGGATGAAAAGAGGCATGCTGATCTAAGCTTCTTAAAGAAAGAGTGGGATAGAAAATGAATCAAATGCCTTTTGCGTGTGTACCTGTGAGCTTAGACCCATGCGATGATTTTTCTCTTCACTCACTGTATGCAACTGCCTCTCTCTCTTTTCCAGCATGCAGAAAGAAGAGATGGAATTCCAGCCCCTGGAAAAGATTAAGGAGAATGAGGAAGCAAACCACTCGACGCCATTGTTGGGACACATAAGCCGCTTCCTGAGTGTCCAGTCCCCCAGTTTCACCAGAGCATCATCGAGAATGAATCTGATGCGTCGGAGGAATGAAAATACGCCGCCTTCTCCTTATTACGCATACCCAGATGGGAAGTCTGGCAGCCCAACTAGTTTCAATCCACAAAGGTTTCACACAGGTTTGAGTTCCCAGGATCCATGGGACAATGAAGACAGCAAACTGAGGGAATTTGATGCCTTCATGTCCACTCCTTTCTACGAGAGGCCTGGTTTTTATAGCGCTCCACAAACACCCATCAGCGCCATTCCAATGATCTTCCCGTCCAGACGTCTAGGCCGCAAGAAGCCTCCTGCTCTCTCCAGTATCGTTGCCTGCTCTTTGAGGGACAACTCCGCCAGCCAGTCTCCTTGCAAGGCTAGTGATAAGGACAGAAGTCAGACCTCTCTCGGCTCAGGACCTAAAGAAACTTCTGCTTGGCCAGCAGAAAAAAGCCCAGTGCCAGACTCCCTGGTAGTGACAGCAGAAGAGGAGCAAAAACCCACAAGCCGTAAACTCAAGGATGTTGTTCCTCTTGGAAGCCCGGGGGCCCTGTCCTCGGGGGACTCGGGTAGCCCCATTTTTCATTTCTTTCCTGAGTCCCCAGACCCTGAGCGGCAGGTGAACAGCAAGAACACTCTGAAAGGCTACCGTCATCCATGGCTGACTCCAGATAACACAGCAACTCCAAGCCCAGATCGCCCGACCTCCCTTCATACCCATGGCATCAGGACCCCTAGCAGCAATGGCCCTACCTTCTTTTCATTCACGCCTCTGACATCCCCAGTGCTTGAGAGATCCCATCTGAACAAAACAAAAGCTGCCGTGCAGCCTAGCTCAGACGATGCTCCTGGAGTCCCTGAGCAGGAACCTGCGATGGTTTCTGGGCACGCAAAAGACATGGGGGGTGGAAGCACCAATGCTCCCCACACTAAAGATCAGAGAACGGCAGCCAGCTCTTCACCCAATGACTCTGGCATCTCTCTAGCAGAGGGAGACCTTGTAGGATTAATGGAGGTGATCGTGGAAACCAGCGAAAACACCGCGGATGGAAGGGAAGATGGACAGGGACAGCTAAATTAAATGGGCTCTCAGTTTCTCCAGGATGGTGTCACTGTCCTTTAGCCAAGCTTCATCGGTGCTCAGTCTTTTAGTGCTTTGTGCCAAAGAAGCACCAGAGCCATGTACTAGGAGCTGGAGAACAACTGAGAATGCCGGCATTTTAGGTTGAGCAGCTGACGTGTACTTCCATCAGACCAATATGTTACAAACACCACTAGGAAAACAGCTACAGTTCCAGCAAGACTTGTGAAACTAAGTTCCAGGACTTTTTGAAGTGTTCGTAAACACCAAAGAATGGAATCATGTCACTAACACCGGAACCAGTTTCAGCTGTAGACTGTCAGTTTTGCGTGACTAACGTTTCTGTCAGTGATTCCTTTCCCACTCGTAATGTTTACTTAGGGAGCACCTCCACCGGGCCAACCCACCAGGCTGGAGGGTGGGTTTCTTCACACAGGTAACTTTGGTGCAATGATTACAGAAGACCACCACATGCTGGAAGACTTGTTGCCTGAATCAGTTAATTTACAAGGGCCCAAACTACAGTAAATGCCCATGAAAGTTTTATCCATTTTGAAGGCACATCAGTCTTCAGGATCTACAATACAGAGACTCTATGACAGCAGTTCCCAAAGCTACGTGCCCCCAGGACTGGATGAAATGTGCCTTGAAAAACCAGCAGGTTGGGTTGGTTCAACATTCTCTGCACAGCAGAGAATGACTCCTGCTGCAGTGATTCCGATTTGCTGCCAAAATATGGGGACCCCAGACACTTTGCTATTGGCCCCCAAGGCAGTCTAACCTCCGAGCTGAAAGACTTACTGCAAGGGGTGCCCAAATTGCGGCTCAGGAACCGCATGTGGCTCTTTCGCACATATTGTCCGGCTCCCGGCAGGGCAGCTGGGGAAGCGAAGGGGAGGGCATGTCTCCCCAATCGGTCTTCCCTTCCCCAGTCAGCGTTCTCCTCCCTGGGCAGGCTTGAGGTGGGGGGGGGGAAGCAGAGAAAGACAGCAATTTTAACTTTAAATGCATTCTCAAAGCCTCCCCCCCGCTTAGAGAAGAGATTTGTGTCTCTTTAAATCCCTTCTCCAAGCCAAGCCAGCTGGCGTGGGGGGCTTGGAGGATGCATTTAAAGTTAAAGTTGCTTTCTTTCCACCTCTCCCTCCCATCTATTTCCTTCCCACCTTTTTCGTTTTCTTTCCACCTCTCTCTTTACCTCTAACAAATAAATATCATTAGCAGACAAATGTCATTGGACAAATAAATATTATCAATATCTGTTTTTACCCCTTTTGTTTTTATTTCTGGCAGTCACAATTAATGTTAATAAAAAGCAAATTTTTCATATTTTTCAATAAGAACGTGTGTGTAATATTTGTTCATGTCCTGCAGCTCTCAGACATCTGGCATTTATTCTATGTGGCTCTTAACATTAAGCAAGTTTGGCCCCCCTGACTTACTGGGTAACAGGAAGGCAAAACACTAGCAGGCGATTTTGAAGGGGCTCTCCTGCAGCAAGGATGCCCAAGAGTGAAGTGTGCCTCCAATTTTAATATGAAGAAAACTGAGCTCTAGGTGAGGGTAAAATGGAGGAGAGAATGATGAAGCCACTTTGAGTTCTCATTGGGGAGAAAGGTGAGTATAAATGAAATAGATGTTTGAGAAATCCTGCTCTACAAGTATAACTGCCTTTAGAAAATAAACACACTACGCAGGAGAATGATGGAAGGCACTTGGGATTCCCACCAGTGTTCCCTCTAAGCTGAGTTAGTGTGAGCCAGCTCACAGTTTTTTAGCCTCAGGCTCACACATTTCTGTCTTAGCTTGGGAAGGATGGTGGCAAACTAATTTAGGCAGCAGCCAAATCGCTCGCTCACAACTTTAATGCCAGTAGCTCACAAAGTAGAATTTTTGCTCACGAGACAGCACAGCTTAGAGGGCGGATTGGTCCCCACTGGGGAGAATTGCAGGGAATAAATGAAGTTAAATAAAACTGAGACTCAGACATTAATAACCTCCAAACGAACAAGCATTTGCTGTTTAGATGAGCTATGGCACTGATTAGGTTTCTTACACTATAAAAATGCCTGACATTGCACCCTGATCCTCCACCAAGCAAGCAAAAAGAAACTGGTGTCATACTTTTTAGGTTCTCATGCTCCTTGGGCTATGATTCACTTCGAAAAAGCAGGTGACAAGTGAAGCCACCCATGAAGAAAACATTTCACTTCCTAATTACTTAAATAGTATGAGCAGAAGTAGCGACAACACCCTACCTGTTTTACCAAGTAAAATTACATGAGCACTTTGTACTTTCCATAACACCTTGAGCAACAAACTCTTGCCTGCCCAGGAAAAACTCTCAATTGCCAACACTGCATTCGAATGGGTATGAAAAGTTCAGTTACAAAACTTAGGACCAACATTTGCAACTGAACCTTTCCCCCCCCACACACACACACACACTGGAAGCCTCAAATGATACGAGAACTGTGGCCATTCTCGCTTCTCTGCCACCACCCCCTTGCTGTCTGGAGTACACAGCTGTAACAAAAGCCAATGCCTACATAACAAGGAGGAAATTCCCTTGATAAAAATAATCTGCAACCTTTTCAGTTAGAACAAGAGCCCAGTAGCACCTTACAGACTAACAAAATTTGTGGTAGTGTAGGGTATGAGCTCTACAAGTATACCACAAATTTTGTTGGTCTTTTAAGGTGCTACTGAAGTCTTGCTCTTTTCTTCTGCTACAGACAAACACAGCTACCCATCTTGGTTATAAGAAGTTAGACTGGCATTAAAGAATCTCCACTATACACATAATTGAATGTACTATTTTGACTACAATAGATGGTCCTGGTTTCCAAGCATGAGGCAGGACTTTGTACCTTCCACACAATCATTGATTCAACATGAGCTAACAGTATTGCTTTTCTAGCCCTTCTGCTCATTGTAAATAGTGTGCTGCAGCTGTTATTTTTAGTAAATTTCAATCTATTGCAAACAAATGACTGTCCAAGTTCATTAGAGGAAACTATGCCACTGGGCAGTTATCCAGCCATCCTGCGGGGCTCCTTCAAAATAATCAAGACCTACTCAAGTAATAGCATTGACATGTTTTACTAAGACCATTGGATGTTTTGTGTATTTCCCCTGTAGCCAGTTATAGCTTGGGGGTTCCCAAAGCATGACTTATCCCTGTACTGGGAGAAACACGAGACCTTAAAATTGCTGACACCTATGTGCTTCATTATCTCAGGATGTACATAAAATGATGTTGAAGTAGCAGATTAGTAAAGCTCTGCATGAATGTCATCAAAACTGGTATACTTGGAAAGATGTAGCAGTAATGAACAGAACTTAGTTCTGATTTCTAGTTACCTCCGAAGACTTTTCATTTGCATCCCAAGCTTCGATTGCCGGCCTGAAGCAACGTGATAAAAATGTATTAAAGTACTAATGACGGCCATGTTAAAACCATCAAATCCCATGGTGGAGTGTCTGTTTTGCTGACAGAAGATCCTAGGTTCAATGACAGCATCTCCAGTTGAAAAGTCTGGTAGTAGCTGATGTGGAAGACCTTGAACTGGGACCCTGGAAAGCCACTGCCAGTCTGAGTAGACCAATAATGACTTCGATAGACCAATGATCCGACAGCTTTGTGTATATAGGTATGTGTAGTTGCTTTTACGAATTCCAGCAATTGCAAAAAGCCCACAAAATCATGTGCTATAGTGGGTTCATCAATCTAGGGCAGCATCTGAGCATTTTTACTTCCAAAAATGAATTGACCCTGTGCAATTGTAATGAACTTGAGCATGGAAGTTAAAAATTTAGCCCCACTAACTCACTAGTACCCGTCAATGGCAAAAAGTGGGAGAGCTGTTGCGTACCAGACAATGCCCCCAAAGAAAGAGCAATGGAGACCTAGAAGCCAACTTCAGCAGAAATACTTTACTGCATGGTATATTTCACTGGCACTTCGACTCCCTACACATGACAGCACAGCTGAAACCAACTGGAACCAAGTCAGTTTATTGGGCATGAGATACAACACAAAAAATTTGATTTATTTTACAGTCATGGACAGTGTTAGGGATTAATCAAAGACACATGCATGTCAAACAAAAGCTCTAGTCCCAGTGAGGCACTAATGGCAGGCTTCTAGTTCTCACTGTCACTTTCTCCCAAGGTGTGCTTGTCAAACAGGTATTCTGCCATTCCAGATGTTGGTGCCCCCATCTTGCGCAGATTGGTCACATGATCACCCAGCTCCTTGATAGATTTGACCTGCTCATCCAGATAGTGCGTCTCAATGAAGTCACATAACTGGAAGGAAACAGAGTGGTGTAGGTTAAACAGAAGCACACACACATCTAGCCCACAGAAAGCCAATGATGCTCTAAAGAAACAGTGTGACATCCTTAGTCTGGGTTTTCAACTCAGACATGCTTCTCTTCCTTCTAGTCTTCATTTCTCCCTGCGCAGATGCAATCACTATCATTCAATAATCTCCATTCATGGGTGCACTGAAGAATTCCAAGGATATTATTGTTGACCTCAGGGACTGTGGGTAACTCACACTGTGGAGTTCTGTGATCTGTGGAGGTCTTAAGTTCTGCGGCAATAAAAATGCATCCCGCTGCATGAATTAGTTACCCTGACATCTGGATGGCCCAGGATAGCCCAATCTCATCAGACCTCGGGAGCAAGGTCAGCCGTGGTTAGTATTTGGATGGGGGACCATCATGGAGTCTAGAGTTGCTACGCAGAGGTAGACAATGGCAAACTACCTCTGAACATCTCTTGCCTTGGAAACCCCACGGAGTGGCCATAAGTTCGGTGCAACTTGACAGCACTTTCCACCCCCCACCCGCTATGAATTAGTTATGCAAACTTTGGTTTGTATGGTTTACCCTATAATTTGTCAGTTACTACAGTTCTGTTCTGCTAGTATACATAAACTGGAGCCATAACCACAGAATAACCTTATTCAGCTTCCACGTTAATAGTTCAGCAGGTAATGCTTATATCTTCAGGTGTATATTTGGCAACATTGGGGATAAAACTTATTTTTAAAATGTCTTCCACAGCTTAGGAAGCTACATTCTACACCCCACCGACACATCTGGAATCCCACATATGCACACCCTATGAGTTTGCCATTCCAATTATTTACTTGCTCCCATTTTACTTACAGTCCCTGCTTATACTACCCGTAAATCTATTTCTAAAGTCACCTCCCCCTAACTACATCTTTCTTTTTTAAAAAAAGGCTACGGCAGAATTGCTAGTGCACCATGGACAGTGACATGGCACAAAGCAGTCGGTCTGTGCAACGACTTCCATTTGAGCATGGCATGTTCATTAGCGGCAACCTACATGGGGATCATTTTTGTCAGTTGCCAGTTTATGCAGTTCCAACAGAGACTGGTTCACATTCTTCTCCAAGTGCAAAGCACACTCCATTGCTGTCAGTCCACTCTCCCAGTCATCGCGATCTGGTTTCTGACAAAGGAAAAACAGAACATTTTCACGTCAGAGATCCAAACAACCCAGGATGCCTATCACAGCAGACCTCCTCCTCCTCCTGCACACACACTCCAAGGTGCTCGGAATTCTTTCTCCGACATAAGACACTTGCTTAGTTAGCATCGCCTAGGAAACAATGAAGTGACATGAAACACCTACTTACATTTAGGCAAGCATCCCAGTTCACAAGCACCATCACTATTGGATCAGTATAAACTACGGTTTCCATGACAGTGAGATTCTCAAACTGTGTTTTCATCGCACCATGGTTCTGGAAGGCACTGAGATACCAACTTACCCTTGTGGTTTTTGAGTTCCTTACCTTAAGGGAACCCTTGCAAAGCAGAACTGCATGGCCATCTTGCACAGGTTTGGGAACACTTCTACAATGCACACCCTTCACAAGCCAAGCCTGCTGTGACTCACCGTGGCTCTGCATGAGCCAAGTCTATCCTAAACACTTTTCATCAGGCACAGCTGTACAGCAGCAATGGCAGGCAAACTTGCCCCTCACTGATATTCTTATGAAGAGACCCTCCCCTCCATGAGCCCCAGAGCTCCCGGGAGCACATTTTGAAAACTGCTGCCTTGAGGTTCAGGCACATGATTACGGCTGAACTGTACCATGGGTATGTGCACATGTGTGAATGCTTTTCTCATATTTTATATATATACTAGCAGTAAAGCCCGTTGTGAAAGCAATACAACGAGATCTAGAAAGAGGCTCTGGGGGAGTGCTCTGGCTTTGGGCAAACAGTGTCAATTTGCTGTGGTGACCTCAGCAGGGTATAATGACAGAGTCCACTGTTTTCTCCAGAGGAACTGATCTCTGCTACCTGAAGAGCAGTTGTAATTGTGAGTGATCTGTAGCCCTCACCTGGAGATTGGCAGCAATTGTTACCCAGGACAAAGTGGCATTCTACCTGTCTGAGGTCCCACCCCTCTGCAAACCCCACCCTCTCCAGGCTCCACCCCTCAAATCCCCAGGAATTTGTCAGCATGTCGTTGGCAACCCCATCTCCTTCGCAGCTAACCATCAACCTACCATTATCTGCCCCTTTGACTTCAGCTGACTTCTGCCCTCCCTTCTGCAGAGCAGTTGTAATTCTGAGTGCTCTCCAGCCCTCACCTGGAGATTGGCAACAATGGTTCCCTATGTGGGACTGACTGGTTTGGAGGGTGGAGTCTATGGCAGTGTACCTGAGGTCCCACCCCTCTTCAAACCTCACCCTCTTCAGGCTCCATCCCTCAAATCTCCAGGAATTTCCCATCTGGAGTTGGCAACGCTATCAGGACTGGCCCCAATGTGTTTTCTCCCAAAGGCCAAAGTAGGTGACAGGACCAACCTTAGTTGCTTACCAACAGGCACTGAGGGGAATGTAGGGTTGCCAGCTCTAAGGAGGGAAATACCTGGAGGTTTGGGGGGTGGATTCTGTAGAGGGCCGGGCGACGGAGGCATCGGCCTTCTGTCGCCCGCCTTGCCCCCCCAATCTCGGCCCGGGCGACCGCGGCTCCAGACCCCCCCGCGGCCACTCCAGCCAGGCGACGGAGGCATCGGCCTTCCATCGCCTGCCTCACCCCACCC